>NC_142734.1:14641362-14771362 GCF_051943395.1 Hippocampus bargibanti
ACTGCGCAATCTTCTTACTCATCTTCAAATGAAGGTCTTGCGTGTATTCCAGCGTTAAACTCGCGTCGTAGAACATGCTGGCAGAACATGACGACGGGACGTATTTTGCTGTGCCGCCACTGCTGCCGCTGCTGGAGCCGCTCGTCGAGGATCCGTAAGCGGGCTGCCAGCCTGCCCCAGTCGCCATTTTTCAAGACGATACGAATACAAGACGTTCGAGCCAAAAGGGGGGTTACTCGTGCAATATTGCCATTGCAAGGGGCGATCCACCGAAATGGGGGCGTCCCATCGTACTACGCGCCAGCTGCTGGAGTCGCACGCCAGATGCTGTTGATCGGAAGGTGCGCATGCACGCTCCTTCATCCCCCCCCCCGCCCCCACCCCCGCCCTCGGTTTTTTTATGCTATTCTTGGGGCCAACTGTTCATTTAAGGCAGACGACGGACGACATGTTGACGCAGCATCGTCCTTTCGCCTGCGTCCTGCATCCAGCCTGGAGACGCAGCTCCATCTCCAGTGATGCATTCAGTGGGTGTGGGAAAGTTTGAATTCCAGAAGAGATTGATGTCAACTTTCATCATCCACATGAAAAGTGGATAATACAAAACAGGGTACCAATCATATGTTTGAATAAAATGAAAAAACAAAATGCTTTCTACTTTAAATATGCTCAACGTTTCGGGTGCTTGCCAACATCATACTGAGGAAGGCGTTTTAGTCGTTTTTTTTTTTTTACAATTGTCCTACACTGACATCTATCGGTTAAATGTTTAAAATGCAACAAGTATTTTAAAGAACAGCACAATATTACTGTATTTTGTGGAAGACCATGGCCACAACGCGCAAAGGGGTCCGCATACAATGTCACAGACAGCACCTGTTTTGTTATTGTTGCTGTTTATGATGAAGTTCACGTTGTAATTCTACTTTCACATTTCCCCATTGTGGGATGATTAAAGGCTTTCTGATTCCGACACATATATTTCTTCCATTAACTTCCATAATTTCAATTGCAACAGTGTATTACGTATCTTCATTTCGCTTCTGAAGTTTCTCTTGGTTGTCCTATTCCACGTTTGTGTCGATTTTTTTTGTCCATTCAAGTTGTGTCCACGATGTGATTCAGGAGTTCCTGCCAATCTTTTAGTAGGCACAATTTCAAATTCTTCTTCAATTATGTTATGTCGGAGGAACGAGAAGAGACGACTTGTCTGTGCAAGGTATTTATTTCAACTAACTTCACCTGAACTTGTTGCCGTCAACCACCCTGTTTTACGACATTGCCGCGACGTCATGTGGCAGTGTGGCATATACTACATTTACCCCCCTCCCGAAGGAACCAGAAAAACTCTTCTAACTAGGGAAACCGGGTAGACTGCCGGTTTCCCCGCTTAGCCTTGTGGGTTATTCTGCCACGCAATAGGCTAAGCACTGGCTGGGGTCAGAGCATTAGAAGTCTGTGATGTAGTCATCTAAATACCGCGGGCGAAGTCGGACGCGAGCTGGCCGAGGCTCTGGTCCCACCGGCAGGGCTGGTTCACCATGCTCTTCAAGGCGTTCCACTGGTGTCGGGCATGTGACAGGAAGGTCAACGTCGTTGTTTGAGAGGTCTGGATCTGCGTCAGGAGTCGGCGATGCCACTCTCCTTAGGCGACTGGCATGCCAACGCGACCCGTCAGCCAGACGGAAGGTGGCCGGTCCAAGTTGGGCGGTAATCTGGAGTGGTGCTGTCCAGAATGAGTCCAATTTGTGGGAGCGGTTGGGGCGGCGAATGCGGACCCAGTCCGACACGGTAAGTGTGGGTTGCTTCGCCCGGTGCTTCTTGTCAAATTGTCGCTTCATGCGCTGCTGCTCGTTGGCCACTCTGCTGGCTGAAGAAGACTCCGACATGGGTGTGGCTCTAGCAGGAGGACGGAGGCGGTCGAGAGGAAGCTGCAGTTCACGTCCCAGCATTAGGAAAGCTGGGGAGGCGCCCGTTGTGGCATGAGGTGTTGCTCTGTAGTGCAACAGAGTGTTCTGGAGTGCGGAAGAGAATGGAAGGCCGTCTGCCAGGTGTGCTCTGAGTCCATTCTTCAGAGTTTGGTTGAACCTTTCTACCCCCCCGTTGGCCTGGGGGTGATAAAAGGCTGTCCTGACATGCTTTATTCCCCTCGCCTCGGTGAAAGCTGTGAAGTCTGCTGAGATGAACTGAGGCCCATTATCTGTTGTGATAGTGTCAGGCACACCCCATCGTGCGAAAAGAGAAGATAGGAAGTCCGTGACGACTTTGGTTGTGACTGACCCGGCCGGCAAGACCTCAGGCCACTTCGAGTGGAGGTCGTATGCTACCAGGAGGAATCGCTGGTGTTGAGGCATGGCATGGAGCTCACCGCAAATGTCGACCTGGATTTGATTCCATGGGCGGGTCGGCCATGCAACGGGCTGCAACGGGCAAGCGGGGGGTTGGCCAGTCTTGCCGCTTGCGAGGCATGCTGAACAGTCCTTGACCATAGTTTCGACATCTCTGTCTATACCTGGCCACCAGACTAGGCCCCTACAGCGTTGCTTGACCCGCACAATACCCAGATGTCCCTCATGAACCATGGTCAGGATGCGGGGCCTCAAGGTGAGGGGAACCACAGTACAAAGGCCCCGAGCCACGCAGACGTCGTTCCAACATGAGAGCTCACCCTTGACCCGGTGGAAGGGTGCAAGTTCCTCAGGGACCTTCGTGGGCCAGCCCTCTCGAATGAAAGTCCGGAGCTTTGTCAGTGTTGGGTCTTCCGTGGATGCTGCCTGCAGTTCTTGCAGTGACACAGTCGATTCGAGGGGTGTGTGGAGCATTAGGATCAAACCGCGTTCGAAGGAATCCTGTTGAGTGTCCGGTGTAGGGGTCGGGGTGGCGCGGGAAAGTAAATCCGCCACCACATTGTCTCTTCCTGGTGTGAACTGAGTGGAGAAATTGTAAGCCTGCAATCTCTCTGTCCACCTATACAACCGCAGCGGCTTATGCCCTGGCCCGGTTGTTGCCAACAAGGCTGTGAGAGCCTTGTGGTCAGTGCGGAGTGTAAAGTGACGGCCATACAGGTACATGTGCCACCTCTCACATGCCCACACACAGGCTAGGGCCTCCCTCTCCCCGACCGAGTACTTTTGCTCAGTTGAAGTGAGCGACCTCGATGCGAAGGCTATCGGGCGCTCCGTCCCGTGATGGAGCTGGGACAGCACAGCCCCAACCGATGTGTTGGATGCGTCACAAGTCACGAATGTTGGGCTGTCTAGGTCAAAATGGGCGAGTACTGGTGGGGAGGTGAGCTGTGTCTTGAGTCGGCGAACAGCTGCAGAGCATGCTGGTGTCCATGACCAAAGGGTGTTCTGCTTTAGGAGGGCCCGAAGTGGCGTGGTTGTGTCGGAGTAGTTCGGGAGGAAACGCAAGTAGAAGGCTGTCATGCCCAGAAAAGAGGACAATTCTGCGGGGCATGAGGGTTCTGGCAGGTGCAGTATTGCTTCTACGTTTGAGTGTATTGGACTCAGGCCATCGGCGGTCAGGCGAAAACCCACAAACTCAATAGCCGATGCCGAAAAGATGCACTTCTCCCCATTTAGGGTGAGGTTGTGGCGAGCCAGCACATCCATCACCTTGGCGAGGCGGCCGTCATGTTGGTCACCCGATGCACCATGCACTACAATGTCATCCAGGTACACGACCACACCTGGGATGCCTGCGAAGATGGTGGCCATGATCTTTTGAAAGCAGCTGGGGGCAGAGCTGAGGCCAAAAGGCATCCGTGTGTAACGGAAAACCCCCATGTGTGTTACAAAGGCTGTAAGGTTACGACTGTCTGGGTGCAGGGGAACCTGGAGGTAGCCTTGGCGCAGGTCTAGCTTTGTGAACATAGTTGATCCATGGAACTTGGCAGCTAACTCCTCTGCTGTGGGCAGTGGGTATTTGTCGGGGATCACTGCCTTGTTAACCCTTCTGAGGTCGACACAGGGCCGCAAACCGCCCGTCTTTTTTTTCGCTGCCACCAGGTTTGAAATCCAAGGCGATGCATCAATCCGCTCGATGATCCCAGCGTCAAGGAGTTTCTGTAACTCGGCTGCAATGTCGTCACGCAGCGCGAGGGGCAAACGGCGAAGGGGCTGGATCACGGGGGCCACGGTAGGGTCAAGAAGTGGTTGATGGTCGAAGGCAGTTATACAGCCCAACCCTATAAAGAGCGATGGCCAACGATGCTGCCAGGACGTAGTTACTGTCAGAATTGTGGCGCCCACATTATCAGTGATGGAAAACCCTAGTGCGCAAAACAAGTCGAAGCCCAAGAGGTTGGCGCCGTGACGGGACACTTGGAAAGTGAAGGCAGGGAGAGTCCTTGAGCCATAGCGCACCGTGAAGGTGGCAGTGCCCACCATGCCAATCCTGGTGTGGCCGTAGCCAAACAAGTCTTCGGCGTTGGCCTTGATCGGGAGCCGAGGAAATAGGCGCCGCACGGTAGACACGTTTAACAGCGACTTGGAGGCTGCAGTATCAAGCAGGAGTGGCAAGCTCACTCCGTCCAGCTCTACTGTGCACCACTTAAATGGCTTGGTGCAGGAGCCCAGGGAGTGGATGGTGGTCCGGCTCGAGCGGCCCAGGGAGCGGGATGATATGTTTGTCGACGTAGGGGCAGAGCGGCACATGCTGGAGAAATGGTTCATTTTACCACAGCGTTGGCATCGTTGTCCGGTGGCCTTGCAAGCGGGCGCGCGCGTGGCGTGCGAGGCAGACCCACAGTTGGCACAAGGCGTGCGCGTGTTGGCCCCTTGACGTCTGGCCACATTTATCTCGGCACTGTTGTATGTAGAGGTGGAGTCGTAGGTGGCGGTGGCTTCTGGGAGTGGCGAGGTTGGAGCAACAATCTGTGCCAATGCGGGAGAGTGTGAAGGTGCGGGTGGGTTCACAAGCCGAGCCGTTAGTTGTGCTGCGTTCTCCAATTGGAACGCCATCTCCACAGCCTTCGATAGTGGGAGGTCATCAGGCGACAATAGTAGTTTTTCCCGTAGCTTGGGATCAATTGTGTGCTCCGCTAGTTGATCCCTTATCATTTCCTCCTCCAAGCGGCCGAATTTACAGAGGGCCCCTAAACACCTCAAATCGGCTACGTAGTGGTGCACTGGCTCGCCCGTGCGTTGCCGTCTTTGACGAAAGGCAATCCGGCGGACAATGACGCTCTGGGGTGGGGCGAAATGTCGGGCCAATAAACTGACACAATCCCCGTATGTCTGCGCGGGTCCAAGAGAGCGAAAAATGCGCTGCCCCTCACTACCTAAGCTATGTATTAGCACAGCCGTTCGGCGTGCTTCGCTTGCCTCGTTTAGTCCGGTCGCCGTCAGAAACGTCGTAAACGAGTCATACCAACGGGACCACGGGACTGGTGGCTCACCGGGGAGCGCGAGGAACGAGGGGAGGGGTGCTGCGTGGAAGTCCATCTTCGTCGCCAATGTTATGTCGGAGGAACGAGAAGAGACGACTTGTCTGTGCAAGGTATTTATTTCAACTAACTTCACCTGAACTTGTTGCCGTCAACCACCCTGTTTTACGACACTGCCGCGACGTCATGTGGCAGTGTGGCATATACTACAAATTATGTCGACATTTTTCAATCTATTGACTGGTTAGTGAGAATAAAAGTGATTTCTGCCATGATTGACTAACATGTCTGCCGCAATATCTACACAGTACAATATAACAATAGAGTACGTCAAGGCATCAGAGTGAGAGGTGCTTTTCATTGGTGCATCTTTGGTGTAAGAAACGTGGCCTTATGTCTGACGTGGACAGAGAAAGTCCGTCGACTCCGGAGATCGCCGAAGCCGCCGCGCTGATGGATGCCTTGAACGCCACGGAGCCCCTCAACGCGCCGGCCAAATTAGTGGCCACGGCGCTGGCGTATGGCAGCCTGGTGCTCATGGCTCTGGTGCCCATCTTCTTCGGAGCTCTTTGCTCCGTGGCCTGCTCCAAGTCCAAGAACACTTCGGACATGCCGGAGATCATCACCAGATTCCCAATCATTGCCAATTGTAATCTCTTTGGACTCTACCTTTTCCTCAAGGTGTTTTCTCAAGCATACATTAACCTGCTACTGTCGCTGTACTTCTCTGTGTTCGGCGTGCTGGAGCTATCACACGCGATAAGTCCTTTTATGTCCAGAGTCATTCCCTCCTGTGTGCCAAACAAGCAGTACCAGCTGCTCATCACGCAGGGCACCAAGGACAACAAAGAAGAGGTTCTTAACTACGAGTTTGACACCAACAACCTGGTGTGTCTGCTTGCCAGCGGCGCAGTCGGGGTCTGGTACATTCTCAAGAAGCATTGGATCGCCAACAATCTCTTTCAGAATCAGAATCAGAATCAGAATACCTTTATTTGTCCCGCAATGGGGAAATTTGCAGTCCACAGCAGCAATTGAAGAGGGATGGGGTTGGGGTGGGAGTGAAAGGATAGAAAACAAGATATTCTAAGCATAACAAAATAAAAATGTCAACTGTATACTGTGCAAATGTAGATGTGCAAAAACCGTTCTATAAACAAGACTGTACATAGTGCAGAATCAAGAAATGCATTTAGATATATTGCAACAACCCATATTTACAAGTGTCCAGTTTTTTTTTGTTTTGTTTTTTTTCACATGTGATCATTGGGAATTGTGAAGCCTGACAGCAGTCGGTAGGAACGAGCGGCGGTACCTCTCCTTCTTGCAGCGCGGGTGTAATAGTCTCTGGCTAAAGGAGCTACCCAGAGCTGTCAGGATGGGCAGGAGGGGGTGGGAGGGGCTGTCCGTCATAGCTTTTAGTTTAGCTAGCGTCCGTCTGTTGCCCACCTCCTCTAGAGAGTCCAGCGAGCAGCCCACGACAGAACTGGCCCGCTTGACAAAGCGCTCCAGTCTTTTTCTGTCCCGGGTGGTGATGCTGCCTGACCAGCAGACAATGCCATAGTGGATGGCTGATGCCACCACAGAGTCATAGAAAGTCTTTAGGAGTGACCCTTGAACTCCAAAAGACCTCAGTTTCCTGAGGAGGAAGAGGCGACTCTGTCCCTTTTTGATTAGGACATCCGTGTTTGTTGTCCAGTCCAGTTTATTGTTGAGAGTAACACCCAGGTACTTGTAGGAGGTCACCCTCTCAATGTCCGAACCCTGGATGTTCAATGGTGCAGGTGACGATTGTTTCCTGCAGAAGTCCACCACCAGCTCCTTGGTTTTGCCGGTGTTGATCTGGAGGTGATTCTGCTGGCACCAGTCCACAAAGTCCTTTGTCAGTCCCCTGTACTCCCTATCGTCTCCCTCTGTAATGAGGCCGACAATAGCTGAATCGTCAGAGAACTTCTGAAGGTGGCAGGTTGGGGTGTTGTAATTGTAATCTTTGTTCTGGCCTTCGCCCTCAACGAGGTGGAACTTCTGCACATGAACAATGTCAGTATCCTTTTGGGTGGCCTCTTTGTCTACTATACTATCTTCTAGGTATTTAGTACCAATGTCATGGTGACCGTCGCCAAGTCTTTGGAGGCGCCAATTGAACTGATTTTCCTTCAAGACTTATTGGAGAAAGGTCTCAGCGCCAGCAACTTTGCCATGCTGGGTCTCGGCGACATTGTCATCCCGGGTATCTTCATTGCGCTGCTGCAGCGATTTGACGTCAGCCTGAAGAAGAACAGCAGGAACAATGTTCCCTCTAAGCTGCGCGCGTGCGCAATCGCGCGCCACTTGCACATACTCAGCGCACAAGAACATCTATGCAGCGCACATTTTGCAATGTAACTCAATGAGTGACAGGTGTCCAGGCAATAAGGCTGTACAGTTCGCGTACGCTACGCAGCCAATCGGATCAGAACAGCGCGAATGTGCCCTGCCCATATGCGCCGTGATACTGGTGTGGTATTGGTGTGTGGCCACAGCGTACACATCTGATGTTGCTCACAGTGGTCCTCAGTGTGCTCAGGGAGCTTGTGTGTCTGCTCAGACACATGAAAAATTAGAGGGAACATTGAGCAGGACGTATTTCTACTCCAGCTTCCTGGCTTGCATCTTGGGACTGGGCCTCACCATCTTCGTCATGCATACTTTCAAACACGCTCAGCTCGCTCTTCTTTATCTGGTGCCGGCCTGCGTGGGCTACACCGTTGTGGTGGCACTCTTCAAAGGAGAACTGAGCGAGATGTTCAAGTCGGTGCTGTCGGACAGTCTGCGGCTGGTTGGATGATGCTTGAGGAGCACGCGATAAGAATAAAGGAGCATCAACGCATAGCGCTGATGCGGATGTGGAACTACTGCGGCTTGGAATTGAAGCAGATTTATGTGGGACAGGAGATGTGAGACAATCTCTTTTCATCAATGGATGCTACAGCTGCATGTTTGTTTTCAACATTTAGCTTGTAGTCGCCGTGCACATTCCACCATAATGTCCCTGATCCACGGGTGAAAAGATGCTTTGATCCTCTCCTCTTTCATCTAGAACTGCTTCATGTAACAAATAGGGTACAGATAGTGCTTAAGAAGGAATGACTGTCTTGGTGTGTCATATTGTCTTTGTTGTCATTTTATGTTAGTTTAGTTTTTTTTTTTGTTCTTTTGACTTCAAGACGGCATCGCGAGAGTGGCTGTGTTGCGCTCTCCACTATGGTAAGGGAGATACGGTGTTGTGGGATCCAGAAAAAAACCACAAGACAAGCAGTGCGATACGTCTTGACTCAACAGTGGTTTACTTCGAATGCCCAGATGTAATGCAAATGTATGCGCACAACAACTTCCTGTCCAACGATCTAAATCGGACTGACACGAAACACTAACCGAAGCAGGCGTTCCTGTTTAAATAAACATTTTCGATATACAGTAAAGTCTCGTTATATCGATATCGGTTATATCGATAGTACCGCTTATTACGATAATATTTTCATTTCCCTTGCACATTTGTAGTCTTTTTATGTATAATTAGTACCGTTTAGTACGATACCCGGTTATTATGATAATCCGGTTATTACGGTGCTCCTTTTCATCCCCTGCCGGCCATTTTTGTTGTTTATATCGATATATCTGTCGCGCCATTGGTCAACTTGGTCACGTGTCTTGTTATGTGGGCCGCCATCGGTCGCGCCATTGATCGACTTGGTCACATGAGCCGCCATCGGTCGCGCTATTGGTCGACTTGGCCGTGTGACTTTGTCACGTGACACGCCATCGGTCGCGCCATTGGTCAACTTGGTCACGTGTCTAGGTTACGTGTCACGCCATCAGTCGCGCCATTGGTCAACTTGGTCAGGTGACTTGGTTACGTGCCCAACACCCGTGTAGCAGAGCCATTTTCATTTTCAGACGCTAGCTCGTGTGTAGCGGATGAGATTGAAGTGTTTGTGTTAAAAGGTAAATATGGGAAGCAGAAGAAGATTGATGACTTTTTTAAATTGTATACATAATACAGTAAGATGTAAGCGTTGCAGTTTCCCTGTTGTGTTATGTACATGCCCACTGTACTGTATATGAATGCAATCGTTTTTTGCAACAATGTTTCTTGTTTTGTCTGCTGAAGCGCAATGATTTTGAAAATTATTAACATTCCATACTGTGTATTAAAGGACAGCCGATGTCACTTTTTATTCAAATGCAAATAAAAATGACTTCACGCCAAGACGTCTTGCATTGCTTGTGAATCCAAACAATGGCTTCAGATTCGGATAATATGCTTTCTTGTTACACATCCAGTTATGAATATGTTTCAAATACACTGTAGTTCTGAAGATTAAAGCATACATGTTTACAATCATTAAAGAATTATATGTGCAATTTTGAGGCAACATTGGGGGAACATCTCTGACCCAAAAAAAGGGAGCTAATGGCCAGCTCCGTTTCTTATATGGCGCTTGGCTGCCCTCTTTTGGCGGCTTTTGTTTAATGCAGTTCGGCGCAGGATCGGATATATCGATAGTCCCGGTTATATCGATATTTTTTCGGACTCCCTTGAATATCAATATAACGAGACTTTACTGTATATCACTTGTAAACCAATATAACTATGCGAATGCAACCAAAATACGAAAGAAGATACTTTGCAACCTGTCACAGCTGCCTTTCCAGCAGCTCATGTATTTTGTTTTTCTACTGTCATTCCATTCATCACTTAACTGCTGTGAAATGTAAATGTCTACACTGCGAGACTAATAAAGGCAAATCCAATCATTTGTAAGAGTATGGTGTAATTTAGAATGGCTATCATGTTGTTGATCGAGGTGCTACAATTTTTTAGTCTCGTATTGATGGTTTCTATATTTGCATGGAGGTTGTAATGGATGAGGTAATTTTAAAAACAAACCCAAAAGCTTGAATAAAAATGCTTAAAATTTCAAAAAAAATTATCACCTTTATAGGATATGTTAGGGCACAGGTGTCAAAGTCAAGGCCCGCGGGCCAAATCCGGCCCGCCACATCATTTTTTTCGGCCCGCGAAAGCAAATCAAACTTGTTAAATTCCATGATGATTGCTAAAATCTGAGCCAAAATTTCATATTTTTGGATGTCAACCACAATAAAAGTCATTATTCTTGACTTCAGATTTAAAAACGAGTTATTCATTAATTTGCTATGTGCTCTATATGTAATATTTGAAGGGATTTAAACATTCTAATGGGTTACCCAAATTCATAACGGCCCTCGAGAGGAAACCATAACTACAATGTGGCCCGCGGCAAAAAATGACTTTGACACCCCTGTGTTAGGGTGACAGGTAGGCTAAGAGAAGGGCTCCCCTCTCCCCACGTCCAGGGATAACCAAAACTACAACTCGAGTCCATTAAAAGAAAATGTTCACAGTGTGAACGTCATACTATCAAAACACCAAATAACAATATAATTTATCAAACCAAACATCACCAATCGAAAACAAAAAACTAACAGATTCCTCTCAGACTCCACAAATAAACGGAACAATTGTGAAAACAAAATGGCAACCCACCTCTACATTTCATTTACCTCAATCAGAACACACGGTGCACTCGCGCGTCAAAAGAGGACAAAGATTAACTCCAGCAGTAGACATATTATGGCGCCCTACCAATTTAGCTGTCTACACCTGGAAAGACAAGAACAACCGCCACCTAATGGCAGGGAGAATTAACAGCACCACCAACGGACAACAGCAAAGCGGCATGCCAGGGTTGAGTGTCGTTCCCCCACACAGGTCTCACTTGCCCGAATAATTTCACCTTCATCACCGAACGACAGACTGCGGAGTCGTTGTGGCAGGCTGGTCAAGCCCTTTACCAAATGTTCACCTTGACTTTCCTTCTGGGTGTTATGGGCGTGTTCTGGGGACCAGGCATCTCACCCAGAAGGTGCACAGCGGGGGCGTGTTTAGGTTGAGAATATTTTACAGCATTTTTCTATGTTCAAGTCAGATGTCAGATCCACTTGTTAGCAGTTGGAATAAAGACGTGCTCCAGCCAGTCGTGTGTTCTCATTCCTCAACTGCTACAACAACAACAACAACAACAACAACAACAACAACAACAATAATAATAATAATAATAATAATAATAATAATAATAATAATAATAATAATAATAATAATAATAATAATAATAATAATAATAATAATAATAATGGGCGGCCCGGTAGTCGAGTGGTTAGCACACCGGCTTCACAGTGCAGAGGTCGCCGGTTCGCGTCCCGGTCCGGCCTCCCTGTGTGGAGTTTGCATGTTCTCCCCGGACCCGCGTGGGTTTTCTCCGGGTCCTCCGGTTTCCTCCCACACTCCAAAAACATGCATGGCAGGCAGATTGACCACTCCAAATTGTCCCTAGGTGTGAGTGTGAAAGTGACTGTTGTACGTCTTTGTGTGCCCTGCGATTGGCTGGCAACCAATTCAGGGTGTCCCCCGCCTCGTGCCCGAAGACAGCTGAGATAGGCTCCAGCAACCCCCCCGACCCTAATGAGGAATAAGCGGTACGGAAAATGAGATGAGATAATAATAATAATAATAATAAATTTAATTCATAAGCGCATTTCAAAACTCTCAAGGACAATTAAAAGTCCCAGTTGAAGTTTTTCTTCAGATGAGCAGCAGCAGCCAGACGCGCCAGCGTTCACTCAACCCGGAAGTAGACGTAATTTGACCGAATTTCAACCAAATTGTAAACAGTCTACTCGAACTAAATACAATATGCACACTTAAGATATGTACACTTAAGTGAGAGGATGGCGTCTTGCGAATGATTAAAAATTCACGTTCATAGCAGCAGCATCTAGAAAAACACGACGATTAGATAGAGGACATACTGTGCAGCATTTAGTGTTTCTTGATAATTGACCAGCGAGATTGCCGCATTTTGTCATAAAAGGTGTCCCTCTACACTTGGCAGAAGGTGGTGTTTTGAATACAAGTTTGGTGCGGACATCGGTATCTTAAATGAAGTGGGGTTCAGTTATTAGGACTACTGAGAGGGGATTCAACACACACTTCTTAATCAAATGCATGACGAAATGCGTCTTTATATATGGACAAAATACAGTACGTACATACGTGCAAATGTCATGCTCTGAATGTATTTAATCGTTCGTTTTGAATGCATTTATAAAACCAAAGACTTTGAAGCAAACAACAACAAAAAACGAGTGTAAAGGGGTGCACCTCGGTGTGGTGATCAGCAGAGATATTTGTGGAGGTGTGAGTGAAGAGAACTGCGCTCAAAACCGTGCAGTGCACACACACGTAAGCATACCTGCAACTTCCACATTTGCATTTAGACGAGAGTAACTATCACAGCGTATGCAGTGAGGTCCCCTAAACAGCATTATAAGCCACATCTTCTCCACCGTGCCATTATTTAACACGACTTTTGTGCAAACGTCCAGTTGCACTGCAGGATACGATTGCTGAAATGACCGGTTAATTCAAAGCCTTTTCCGTTTGAGAGGCAATCACTCAAATCGTGAAAGGGTGCGAATGGCAGCCGTTCGATGATAGTGACTTAATAGGGGAATAACCGTTGATTCGATGAGGCGAGGAGAGAAGGGGAGAAGGAGAACGGGAGAGGGTGCATCAGAGGAGGAGAGGGATTAGAGCAGCACACCCGTGCGTAAATGTGACCATCCTCGCTGTGCACTCTTCACCCTCCTTTCTCTTCATTCACGGGCGCCCATTTGCATCTCTTTCCAGCCGGGATCACCTCGTCGGTGGTCTCTGGTCAATTTTAGACCGTGGAGTCCCGGCTGTCGCGCCTCGGCGCCCTCCTCCAGGGTTTAGGAGGAGGAGCGCCGGGTTCCACGTCCAGGTTTCTCCCGGGCTTCGTGAGCACCTCCGGCGAAAATCATGGATCGGAACGCAGGGAAAGACGCGGTTCGACCCGGTCGCGGATGCCCGTGATGCGGGGTCTGATCGCGCCGCAGAACACTTTCTTGGATACCATCGCCACTCGGTTCGACGGGACCCGTGAGTTGCAAGTCTTGCCTGTGAATGAATGACTTGATCCTATTCGCGCCGTGTTTCACTCTATTCACCCTCATCAGATTGATTACATCGACCGATGACAATTGGCTGCGAATGTATTGGTAATTTGGTTGATTCATTAACTGATGAATGAAACGGAAACGCGCACACACACACAGAAACATTCATAAATTTAGAAGCAGCACTTGTTATTAAGTCAAACCCACACGGCACTATGTACGCTCAAACCAAAATGAAAAACATTCCTGCGCTGTAATACTGTAGACTGCAGTTGAGTTGCAATCGGGCGATTGATTGTTCATAGAGACAAGGTATTAACCCAGTGGCGGTCCGTGCATTTCACACCTAGGCCTTCAGTGAAGTCCTGCTTAGTCCGACTTTAACAAATATCCCTCGTAATACCATAATTTATG
Organism: Hippocampus bargibanti; assembly: GCF_051943395.1. NCBI lineage: Eukaryota > Metazoa > Chordata > Actinopteri > Syngnathiformes > Syngnathidae > Hippocampus > Hippocampus bargibanti. The sequence goes on from NC_142734.1 coordinate 14,655,227, forward strand.
ACACAACGGCTGGAGATATAATTTACAAAAGCACACGCACGCAGTACTGGGCGAGGCATCACCTTAATCGTCTACAACACAGGCTATTTTCCGGAGCAATTACACATCAATAAATCTGCATCAGCAATTAGAACTTGTCACTATACGTGATACTGCAAACACTTAAAAATAAAAGGAAATTTAAAATCATTTGTCCACAAAGTTTTATGAAGTCCATCAAGAATATACAATCTTTAACAAGATTTTACGCTAAATTACAAAATGTCAGTTTAATATAAGAAAAACAACAAGACGTTCACAAAACGAACTATTTGTTGAAAATAAAAGTAAACAAATCTTTTTCATTTGTTCTTGAGAATAGGCTTACCTACATGCGACAGCGAGTTGTCCTCTCCTTCAGCCATTGTGGGTTAAAAAAGCGAGTAGATATGCTAAAGTTTCCGGGTCTGATCTGTTGTAGCTTGGTTGATTTGCATAGCGCTGCCTCCACTGAGGGCTGAGGTAAAGTGAGCATCCAATCACAGGACGCGTACATGTCATGTTCAACGCCAGGCCCTCTAGCTGGCCTTACTGTGCCAACTCGTGATCTGATTGGCTATCGCAACTATATATCAACTGCATGTGCCCGTTCATGTACAGCGCACAGACGCCCTCACTGTTGATTCTGAAGGCGTCGGTCAGATTTCATACAGCCTGGCGTTCAATTAATAATTCGAAGTATTTGTCATGTTCCATCGTGTTAAGTTATAATGTCAACAATGAAAACATTATTTTGGAATGTTCAAAAGGCAAATGTAATTAAAAAAATATTATTATTATCATTATTATTATTATTATTATTATTCAAAATACCACAAATAGGAAGTAGACTTTTGAACAAGCAGCATTTAAGTAATTTCAGGAGTTTTTCAAGGAGTAATTTCAAGAAGTTTAGCCACACTACAAATTTTTAGTATTCACTCAAGAGTGACGTGGGGGGCGGGGGGTACAATCCTCATGGCTATTGCATGATGGGATTTGAACAGTATGTTTTTCTGTCTTGCAATGTCTTTGCATGGACCGTTTTGTACCTTTGATTTTTTTTTCGTGCAAGGTTCACAACGACTTTCGGTCCAACAATTAATCCAGGGGAGTTCTATCCATAAAACCGAGTGTTAGCACGTCTGCCTCACAGTGCAGAAGCACATTGTTCTAGTCCAGCTTGGGGCTTTCCAATCTTTTTATAATAATGTAGAGTGCACAGATCACGAACAATCAACATGAAAAATTGAATTTTTATTGTTCACACTGTTATGTAACTCACAGCAAAACGTAGAAGACGGATAAACTGTAAATGAAAGGGTTCTTCTTTACTCATGTTACAAAACATTGAGCAGAAATAAGAAAGCAGCATTGTGACAACTACTTTGACAAGTAGAAGCCGTATTCCATTTCACACGCAGCACAGATTTCTTGCATTGTCAAATATTATGGTAGATTGTTCATTATGATGAAGATGGAAAAGATCTGGTGATGTACAGTTCAGCTCTGAGAAGCAAAGAAGCATTGGCATCACCTCCTGGCAATACGTTATATCAGCGAACAGATAAACGAGCACCTTAGAAGGCCCAAGGAATGACCTTAACATAAAGTGGGAGAGACTGTCACAAAAGCAAGAACTGACGCAATGTGATGAGTTCAAAATATCCTGAGTGGTGACAACAGGAGTAATGTCGAGGAATAAAACGTTGTCAGGCATGACCCTCTCGAAGTGTGCTTTATGTACATGATTGCTCGGCAGGTCCAAACCATGGTAAATTCTGTCACGGTTTGCAATGTGGTGATGTCGGTTATGGATCCCATAAAGCAGGCAGGAGGGAGCAGCAGGTTGTATTTGAGAAATTGTATTAAAATAAAGTCAAGAAGAACAAAATCAAAAACATCAAAATCATCTGAACAGAAAAATACAAAGTATCAATGAAAACCAAAAGTAAAAGTCTGCAGAGATGAAACAAACTTGACAGGGTGCAGAAAACACATGCACAGCATACAATGCATACACAATGCACTGCACAATGCAGTGATCCGACACCGAATGGTTGTGCCAGGAGTACATTTGACTGCCACTGATTGGAACGGCCAACACCTGCGCGGCTGCAGGCAGGGCCGACAGCCCTACCCGTTGGTCGCCAATCAGAACGTGGCAGTATGCCACTGATCGGGACGACCAGCACCTGTGCAGGTGCAGGCGGGGCCGACAGCGCCACCCGTTGGTCGCCAACCAGATCATGACAAATTCCAAGTCAAACGGCAACAGTCGGGAAACTGAGATGACATATCCTGCCCGAGGAAGTGTGCGATCAGCGTATTTTTACAGCCAGTAGGTTCATTTGTTCTCATTGAGAGGAGCAAAAAGTGGGCGTGGACAAGTTGTGTGACTATTGGCAGCAAGGTGGTACAGTGGTGAAGCAGAACTACTTCAGAGTTTAGCAGTTTGGATTGAGAGTGCTGTCACTTGCTGTTCTGCAAGATCTGCCCAAGAATCATGTTTCCGTCTAGTTGTGATTGCTTGTCTTAAAACAATTGGGATAAGATCCACCATGCAATCATAAATGGATCAGATAACGGTTGGACGGGTGGCCTTTTTTTCTTTTAGCTTCAAGTGCTCTCAGGCTCAATGCTGTATGGTCTTCTACAGGGTTCAATTTTGGGGGCCTTGCTCTTTTTGCTGCCCATTGTCTCCACCTCAAGAAAACATGGTGCTACCTTTCAGTGCTATGACAAAGGTCAGTTATCTTTAAGGCCAATTTTGTCCTGAAATCTGTATGACACCAAACATCTTGTTGTAATTACCACCTTTGTTTTTACATGACTGATTATTACTTACTGTTGAGCACTTTGTATGTAGCTGTGGTTATTTTAAAGTGCTCTCTATCAATACATCCTTCTCTAGTGAGGATGACCATTATTAAATTGAATGGACAGATGATAAACATTCACCGGCAACCTTTTGTAGAACTCTACAAGATCTCATACTGAGTCATTGAGCAGGTAACTGCACAATAGTTGGGCTTTAGCTGCAACACACACAACAGAGAACATAATATTTCAGTGGTCAGACACCCAAACCTACTTAGTTCTTCTTGTTTGAATGAAATCTGTCCAGCGCATTTACATGAGCTTTATTTGTTCTGTACTGATGCATAACTGAGTTTTTCCACTTGCCATCCTCTCATTGAGTATTTCCAGTGCAGTTCGCATCATTCAAAGTGAACATTCTGCTCACTACCCATTCACTCATGAATAGACGTTAATGATCCTGCAGAACGACGTACTGACTCACTCTGCTCCAAAATGAATTATGCACAGCTGTCCCCATAACGTGCCACCATTCCAGCATGTTCACGTGTACGTTTTCTTCTCATTATTAGTTTAGATAATTGCCATCGGCGCCACAATACTATATGAGCAAAGAATGTTCGGAGAGAACAATTGAGCAGCAAAGAAGGGAAGGAAGACAAAGGGAAGTTCATTGAGAACCAGCAGGCAAATTAAACTGTCCCCAAGGAGAACTCTTCAAAGGAAAAAGAAACATGGCAAAGTTTGAGCCAAGAATTGAGATGAACATGCTGCCAAACAGGGAAGGCTGCGCAGAAAATATGAACTGAATTCTCTTTTAATTATACTACCTGCACACAGGCAATTGTTTTACAGGATTTCTATGCCGTCAATGTGTTTAACTGGATGCTGACTACACAAAACCAACTTCAGTATCCAATCTTGTAGAACGACAATTATTGTTCATTCGTAATTGTGCTTTACAAATGCAATCAGTGAAGCTCATTAAGGAATCCCATCTTTGTTTTTTTTCATTGTTGTGATTTGCTCTCCCCAGACAGCAACTTTGTGCTGGGGAATGCCCAAGTCCAAACGCTCTACCCCATCGTCTACTGCTCTGATGGCTTCTGTGAACTGACCGGCTTTGCTCGTGGTGAACTCATGCAGAAGAGTTGCACATGCCACTTCCTGTATGGTGGTGAGACTTGCAAACACCTCATCTCGCAGATGCAGATGGCCTTAGATGAGCGACGGGACTTCAAGACTGAAATCATCCTATACAAGAAGTGTGGTAAGAGCTGGCATAGAATTAAATTGTGGTGTGACCATGCAAAAAAAGCCACAGTGCACATGTGCACTGGACATAAAAAAGTATACACACATTTACACATTTTGTCATTTAAAATACAGAGACCAAGATAAACCAGTAACAAAATGTCACAAGTATATCTGTGAATTTTGTGACAGTATGATGCAATCCAGGCTAAACTTCTGAATTGAAAATTCTATATTTAGTCTAAGTATAACACTATTCATCCCTAATGAAATACCACATTTATAAATTATGAACAGGACCAAAAAACAGTCAATAAACACCACTCTTCTTTCTGCCATAAAGCAATGAAAAATGTGTGGAAAAACCCACATGAACAATTGAACTGTGTACTTGGGCTCATTTTTGGACTCCTCTTGAACACAACTGAGAACCGAATGAAATCGGTTAAGTCTGAACACTCCTTCATCCTAATCATAAGAAGAGGGTGGGAAAACTTGTGCAACCACATTCTAGTTGCTTAATAGAACTTACCCTATGAAAGAATTCTTTTATTGAATGAGTTGTACAAGTTACTGATAGAAAATACCCCCCCCTTCCCCACACACACTTGTTTTCTTTATGCAGGTTCTAAGTTCTGGTGTCTCCTGGACATTGTGCCCATTAAGAATGAGAAGGGTGAGGTGGTTCTGTTCCTCGTCTCGCAGAAGGACATCACAGAGAACAAAGACCTGGACCAGGACAATGAGTCTAACACTAGTGAGCTCAAGATACCCCTATAACAATCAACCAGCTTCGAAAGTCCAACAGATATGACACATATTCACCAGAATCCGCGGGTGCTCTCCGCATTTCAGATGAGGGGAGAGACCTGAAGGTCCAACAGATCAGCTGCCCGGCAGGGTTAAGCATGGAACGTCGTCGAAGTCGGGCCATCCTCTACCAGCTTTCCAGACATCTTCAGAAACAAGACAAGACCAAGAACAAGCTGAATATCAACAATGTGAGAAATGGATACATTTGGGATCATCATGCTGCTAAAAACGAATAAAACTCTAATTGACTTCTACTTGTTATTCACAAGATTCAACCTGACATGTTACCGTTTCAAACCTGTATCCTTCTGGTTTTGAAAGAGGAACTAATGTTCATAGGCTGCACAAATTTGGCAAGCTATGATGCAAACTAAAGAATTAAGCCACCTTCTTTTTATTTGTAACCTTTGTTTCCATCATGCATTACATCATAGCATACGGTGAGTAGAAAGGTTCGTACCCAGCTTGAAAAAGCCGCATAGATCATTCTTCTCTAAATTTCGAAACAATGACAATGGGATATCGTGACAAGTGTGGCAAAGTAACTACCGTTTCTTCATATGTTGCACCTCCATTGACCAGCACACATGTTTTTACCTCATTGTTTCATAACAAGAGCGTTTTGGGAGCCAATGCCAACCCGGTGCCAGAGTACAAAGTGGCAGATATCCAGAAGTCCCGCTTCATCCTCCTCCATTATGGCGCATTTAAAGCCGTTTGGGATTGTCTGATTTTGCTGGCGACCTTCTATGTCGCCGTCACGGTTCCGTACAATGTCTGCTTCACAGCAGTCGAGGTACGAGAGGACGGTGCGTCAACAGCACGAAACCCACCAAGTGTCAGTGACATCTTGGTGGAAATTCTCTTTATTATCGGTGAGGCTGCCATTAACGATGCATCAATATGTCACTTTTGTGTCAACAAACCCAAAAATAGCACGCTGTCTTCATATGTGTTTCAGATATTGTGCTGAATTTCCGAACCACCTATGTGAGCACGTCAGGTCAGGTTGTGTACGACGCCCGCTCCATTTGCATCCATTATGTCACATCCTGGCTTTTTGTGGACCTGATCGCTGCGTTGCCATTCGACCTGCTCTATGCTTTCAATGTCAGCGTGGTGAGTCCAACACAGTGTTTCCCAATTATTACCAAACCATGGCACATAGTTTACATTAGATCAATCTCACTTCATTGAACTCGAATCTAAAAAATAAATGATGATATCCACTGAAATGTTTTCCAACCTTAATTTATGCATAAATTGATTTAGGAAATGCCCTAAGATTGGCCTGCAACCAGTTCAGTACGTCGATCGTGATCTACTGGTCGATCGCGGAGGTAGTACTGGTCGATCGCAGCGTGACAGTAAAAAAAACATTTGTCAGCCTATCAAACGTCCCGTCACTTGATTGACATACAGGGCAACCATTCAGATGACAACTGAATTTTTACCTTTAGGTCGCCGTGCATGCGTAAACAACGGCGCTAAACGCAGCAAAATATACAAGCTAGTCAGTGAATTACCTCAGATTTTAAGCCCTTGCTAAAACATATGGTGATCAAAATGAGTGAGAAGCGGGACCAAGTAAGGGGGCAAAACATATTACTTTCATACGGAATGGGAAAATGTGGAGCCGCATTTTCGGACTGTTCATGAAAAATACGACATTGACTTTACGACGTTGACGAACTAAAATTCCAGTTGTCCGGACAGCAGTCATTTTTCTTTCAACATACTTCAAAAGCGAAAGACGCCACCGAAGCATCTTTCCGGGTGAGTCACGCCATCGTTACAAACAATAAGTCCTTCCAAGACGGAGAGATGGTAAAAGAAGCATTCGTTGAAGCAGCTGACTCCTTGTTCAGAGACTTGGACAGTTCTGTAACTTACTCACACAGGAAAAGTACCCCAACTTTAGGAAATGTGCTACCTCCTTGACTGCATTATTCGGCTCCACTTATTTATGTGAGTCAGCCTTTTCCTACATGAAGATCATTAAGTCCAAATACCGTTCCACCATGAATGATGAACATTTGGAAATGTGCTTGAGGCTGGCTGTCAGCAGCTACTGTCCGGACTATGCATCCCTGGCTGATTCAATTTAGTACAAGTCATCAAAGTAAACTCAGGTAATTACAAAAAAATGTTAATAGTTATTTATTATGTTATGTATATGTAGGTATTATGTGTGTTGTGCAATATTGGCTTATTCAGTTATGCAAGGTACATCAACATACATTGTACATACAAAGAATCCTTAAAACATTTGAAAATAATTGTTTTGCATTTTTGTCGTGGGTAGATCATTTTGACTTGGTAGTTTTTGTAAGTAGCTTGTATGCTGAAAAAGTGTGAGCACCCCTGCTCTAGCATGTCCGCAACCATCGTGAGAATAAGTGGATGAGAAAATGGATGGTTGGTTGGATTTTTGTCACAATTTACAAGGTTGTGGTGGTGGACCCCAAAAATGCCAACAGGGAGGGAGGAGCAGGGCGTATTTATAATAATAATAATACATTGAATTTTTACGCGTCTTTCAAAACGCAAGGACACTTTACAGTCACGGGATTTTTTTGTGTGGTTGAATGGCTGTTTGACAAATTATATTAAATAAAGTTAGCAGGAATCAAATCTCATACAAAGTCATCAGAACAGAAAGGTCCAAAGTAGCAAACAAAACCATGAGTAAATCATGACAAGATGAAACAAACCTGACAGAGTGAAACAAACAATGACCCGACACTGAATGGTCGTGCCGGGAGTCCTTTTAACTGCCACTGATTAAAACAACACCTGTACAGCTGCAGGCGGAGCTCCATAGTGCCGCCCGTTGGCCGCAAACCGAGACGTGACACATTGAGGGAGTGTGAAATTTGAGTCTCTTTAGTTGAATATCAAACTGGTCTTTTTCTCTTGTGAGAAAGGTTAATACACCTGTTAATTTTAATTTCTGCCTTCCAGTCGAAGGGAATTTCATTGTTGCCATTGACAGATGAAGAGAGATCCATTATTTGTAGGATATCAATAAGTTTCATTTAAGGTACAATGTGGGAAAATGTGTTGATGTTTAAATGTTTGTTTTTTCAAAATCCCACTTCCATAACATGCAAAAATATATGTTCTAGCATATGTAATATGTTTAATGCAATTTTAGGTGAAGTCATCCCAATTTAGATTTCATTGGCCATGTCTCCTACAAAAACCCAACATGTTTCACTGCCATTTTTCTGCCACCTCAGATACCAGAAGGAGACAAATTACACATATACACATAGGAGCATGCATAAGAACTACCTTAATCCGTGACTTTAGGGAATGCAAAAAGTCATTTGGGATGACATTTATCTTTCACTATGTTGAATAAATTGGTGGGAGGCTTGCAAAATGTGGTCTCTCTGTGACATTGTGGTGTGCATGCTTCAAAATTATTGTACACATAGACTGTTGCATTCTATTAGTTCACCATGAGATGGCAATAAATTATGCACACCATTTCTTTTAGTGAAGTTGGATTTTTTTTCTCATTTCTTCCATTTATGTGTCTGTACATGATGAAGAACTTCGGGGTGCACCTGTTGAAGACAGTTCGTCTCTTAAGACTTTTGAGACTCCTGCAGAAGCTGGATCGCTACTCCCAGTACAGTGCCGTTGTCCTCACCTTGCTCATGTCCACCTTTGCCCTGTTGGCCCACTGGATGGCATGTGTCTGGTACTTCATCGGCCGCAGTGAGATTGAAAGTAATAATAGCCCTGCCTCTTGGGACATAGGTGTGTGACTTTCACTGGAGCAGGATTTCTTTCTGAGTATAACTTTTATGCGCAGTGTAAAGCGTGCCAAATTTTCTAATAGTGTTCAAATCCATAGACAGTAATGAACCACTTTAAAATCAACACTGACTTTTTACAAGCAATCGTAGGTCAGAAGGTCACCCGCGCAACAAATGAACCATCAGAATATGAGCAAAGTTATTATATTTCCTCATTTGGGGGACTTTAAGCTTTTTGGCAGCATACCTAAAAATTGCCAAAAAGAACAATGCTAACATCCTAAGCAACCACAGTCTCTCCAAAGATTGGCCAATGCAATAATTTCAAACACAGAGCATGCATTTGTGTGAAAACCAGTAAATATGGCAATCTGTCGCACCTCCTACAGTGTTAACCGTAAATAGCAACAATACTGTGAGGCGCTTGTTGTATTAACTGTTATCCGGACGGTCACAGAAGAAGAATCATGAAACACTGGACGTGATGTTATTCTGTCCTTTTGTGCCAGTGGATGGTCCTCACATGAGATTAGCCTTGATGTTGAGAGTGGTGTGGGAGCTGTGCCTCAGGGATGGGAGGTTGTGAATGAACATGATTCATATCAGAAAATACAGACATGGAGTGGTTCATTTTTTCCTGTTGTGTGTTGCTTACATAATGCTAGCTAGATCTGAGAACACTTCGAAAGCTTGACTCGCTCTTGATTTGGGAGCTGTGGCTTTGAGCCTCCTTAGCTTACAATTTGTGCGTGTATTAGCATGTAGCACCAACTGACCCATTATACTCACAAACACAAACTATATTTATTTGGTTCATGGTATAAGTGTAACTGTGGTTATCCTACACAAGCTAGTACTGTACTTGGTTCGACCAAGTAACTACAAATTAATGTAAAGTATTCAAGTAATTGGGGAATACTAGCTGGCATTTATTACAGTTTGAAGACCCCAAATTCATAGAAATGACTCTTCGAGCCTTGTAATGACTGCTAATGATGTCGATTGGTATAATGACTGAAGAATGAGCAGTCATTATTTGGGCATGGAGGTGAAGAAGCCAAGACTGGGATGCGGAAAGCTTCAACGCATTCAATGAAAAGTGACTAAATCCGCACAAAATAATTAAACAACAAGAGACAATGGGCAAAGAAGCAAGGGACCTTGATGAATGACAAAATGTCACTGTGTGAGACAAGCTGCTGCATCAGACACAATAAAAAAAGAGTCAGAAGAGTAAGCCACCAGAAAACGGAACACAGTCAAAACAATAAATCAGCGGTCTCAACAGGACCATAACAGCGTGTCGACGCGGTGTGCTGACAGAGAATCCATTATCTGGTTTCAAACATTGACTTAGCAGGGAAATTGTTACTGAACCTTTCCCTCTTGCCCCCAACAGGCTGGCTTCATGAGCTTGCCAAAAGATTGGGCACACCATACTTCTTGGCTCCATTGACCTCTCTACTGGGGGTTTCGGATTCACCTCAGGCCACCGTCACACCACTGATTAACTCCAGCCAATGGAACAGCAGCAGGCCCCGAACGAGGACGCCTGGCAGTATAGGAATGGCGCTGAGCGGTGGTCCATCCGTGCGGAGCTCTTACGTGACGTCGCTTTACTTTGCTCTGAGCAGTCTCACCAGCGTTGGCTTCGGCAACGTCTCGGCTAACACGGACTCTGAGAAGATCTTCTCCATCTGCACCATGCTCATTGGAGGTGTGCAAAGCATCATGCTAGACAGTGAATATATTTTTTTTTCATGTCACTTTTCTCTCCTCTGCAGCATTAATGCACGCCGTGGTATTTGGAAATGTGACCGCCATCATCCAGAGGATGTATTCACGCCGCTCCCTTTACCACACCCGCACCAAGGATCTGAAAGACTTCATCAGAGTGCACCGGCTCCCCAAAGCCCTTGAACAGCGAATGATGGAGTGTTTCCAGACAACTTGGTCTGTCAACAATGGTATCGACGTCAGTGAGGTAGAACTATTAAACACATTTAAATCATGTGTCTATCAATAACAGTCAAGAAGTTCCAAAGATGTTGAGTATCTGCACTTTAGCTTTTGTCCTTGTTTCTGTATTCGAGAGGAGTGTTTTACAAGCCAAGTGACATATTTATCGTTGAGCCTAAATCTCTGATGACCCAAGAGGGGAGGGAATATCAAACAAACTGACTACTTGATGTATCTGGGAAGCACAGTCAGCAAAGATAGCAGAGCAAATTTGCACAGCATGAGTTGAATAAACAATGCCAGACCCGCCTCGAACTGAACTGACCCTTCCGGAATTCCAAGATCATGTCCCTCTATAACAAGATCTATTTTTTATACCAATGTCAGGCAGTTTGAGACATCCAAAGTGCCTGACACCATTATCAACAGACCACAGGCATTCATCAAAAGGTGACCTAAAGGTGCCTAAACACCATCCTGATGCCTGATCCCTCCATGGGGGAGAACAACCAGCAGCCAGGATACGATGAAGAAAAAGTCAAAGGGGTCCCTGAAATATTTTTATTTTGGTTTTTAAATGTTACCTTTAAAAGCACGTGCAGTATGGCTGTGTTGTATTTATACAGTAGCTTTGATTTGTCTTTAATTTGTATCCACTCAATAGCTGCTGAAGGACTTCCCAGATGAGCTGAGGGCCGACATTGCCATGCACCTGAACAAGGAGCTTCTGCAGCTGCCACTTTTTGAGTCAGCCAGTAGAGGATGCCTACGTTCACTCTCACTCATCATTAAAACATCATTCTGCGCTCCTGGGGAATTCCTTATCCGACAGGGTGACGCCATGCAGGCCATCTACTTTGTATGCTCTGGCTCCATGGAAGTGCTTAAGGACAACACTGTGCTTGCCATTTTGGGTAACAAAGAACTTTTGTTCCGCTTCACCAGAAAATCACACAACCACTACACTGATGTACAGAACCCTGGACCGTACCACTGGTTTTGGGACAGATTAAAATGACATTGAGACGGACAACAAAAAACAAACACATTTTGGATTGGCACTACTGTAAAGTCAATGTCGATTATCACTGAGAAAAACGGATAAAATACAAGAGTGCAGGGCAGGGAAGTAGTGCACCCACTGACGCCAGAGTCAATATTCCGGATTACCTTGAACCTCTGCAACATTCCTGTCAATCTAAAAAGCTCTCCGCGGCCATGTTCTGCAACCCGACACTCTCATTGGTCCTCACAGCTGACAAGAAACTGATCAGACAGACACAAACAACCCTGAGAGCAGCTCAGCTGTATGTATGAGGCAAAAGAGATGGTTGTATTCATGATCTGACAGGTCTAAATAATGAAGTGGGTCCCCATTAGCATTTTGGCCGGGGTGTATGCATATTTCACACACGCGCACAAACACATTTTATCACTGGTATCTCTCGAGCATTAATTCACTGGATACACTCTTTGGCAGTGCTGCTTTGGATTTACAGCTCAGCAGAAAGGGTGTGATGCAGAGGGAGGCAGAAATAAAATACAAGAACTGGCGCAACACTATAACCATATATTTAAAATGTCGACTTCATCCGACAGTGAAGAACAACATTTCTGCAGCTCGTCACTCGTCGTTTGTACCTGCATAAAACCAGTGGGCAACAGCTTGATTTTTCACCAAGTATTCCTTTTCTCATTCCAGGAAAAGGTGACCTAATTGGATCTGACTGTCTGACTCAGGAAGAAGTTATTAAGACCAACGCCTGTGTGAAGGCTCTGACTTACTGCGACTTGCAGTACATCAGCCTCAAAGGGCTTCGGGAGGTTCTCTGCCTGTACCCAGACTACGCCCAGAAGTTTCTTACAGAGATCCAACACGATCTAACTTACAACCTCAGGGAAGGACACAGTGCGGAGGTACGATGATGCTGACAAATCCCTAAATTTAATGGACCATGATATTTGTGCGTGTGGGGGGGGCATATGCAAGCTACAGACACCAGATTGCCTGGCGAGTCACAAGATGTTCTCCAACCAGATGGCATATGCCTTTCGCATGTTGTGCATCTTTCCCAGGATGCAAAAATTCAGGGGGCATTCTGTGAAAAACACAGACAACAACACCATTCTTGGTCCTGCAGCTCTTGTTGACTTTCAAGGATACCAAAGCATTTCATCTTACTGTATGCTTGATTATATTCAATTCATAGTCAACACACAATACTTTAGCTTTGGGCAAATTAAAAGGTCAGATCTGATTTGGACCTTTGCTACCACCTTTGTTGGAATCTTCAGTTCTTCATCACCATCATCATTATCATTGTAAGGCTTAAAGGAAAACCGACACCATTTTTTGTTTCCTAACTGACATCAGAACAACGTTTTATAACATCTAAAATAGCCAAAACACACAGGCTGATATTTTTAGAAAAATGAAAAACACAAATAAAAATGACTTAAAGTGTCCCAAAAGTACTTCAAAATGACCTCAGAAAGTTTCAGAAGGTCCCGCCCCCTTGTTCGTGACGTCACGCCAAGTCGTCTTGCCTTGCTCAAGAATCAAAATAATGGCTTCAGATTTGGAGAAGATGCTTTCTTGTTACTCCTACAGTTATGAATATGATTCAAATAGTTCTGAAGATGAAAGCATAAATGTTTGCAATTGATTAAAGAAGTCCTCCCATATCAATTCGAGCCGTCAGGACTCCAATGTAGCGTCCCAGAAAATGCACAAGATGGCGCCCAAGCTCTGTTGGAAATGGGCTAATTTGTTTGCTGGGAATTTGTGTCAACTAGTATCAAATAGTAGTCTTGGTGCAACACACAACGATTCACTGTCGCGTTATTTATGTGTTTTCCTTCTAATTTAGCCATAAACTTGAATCAACACGAAGTTTTCAGACCAAACAAAGTACCCAAAATGCATTGTGTGTTACGTCACGTCAGGCATCGTCATCAACTCGAAAACGAGACTTCCTGAATATTCAGCAAGAGTCTTAAAACGTACAATATTGCTATATGCCATGGAATCTTTGTAAAATACGCTCAGTAGAAGTCATTTGAAGTGATTTTACAAATTATGGACACAACTTGTCCGGAGGCGTCGGTTGTCCTTTAACTGTCAACTGTATTTTCAGCTGGCAACATGCTTCTCGGTTAGACTTCATCAACAATATTGAAGTACGGAAAAACAGGACATTGTCAAGCTCTTCATTTATGTACCATGACACTTTTCTAACTAGTGTAAATCTCACACAAGACCAAACGTCCATGTTCTCCAAAATTCCTAAATTTGACTTGCTATTATATAACAAAATAGATTCTCGAGAGTTCAAAAAAAATGTATACATATACTGTAATGACGAAGAGTTTGTCACACAAAGTGCTCTTATAACCTCGTTCAATTTATTTGGTTAATCTCCTTTCTGTTAATAAGGTCATGAAGGTCATGTTTTCTAAAGTTTGGCATTGGAGTGTGCAGGGTTATTATGTTTAATTGGCATTGGGATTATAATACAAGGGAGTCCTTTTAGGTTCTGATTATCATGAAAGGATGATCAGTTATTGATGGAAAAATTGAGCAGGAAGCAAAAGCAAGAGACAAAAAGATTATTTCATCTTTGGCACAAAATGGAACTGGCCTGCACAAAGAGGTGCATCCCATCTCCTGCAGTGATATTAGGGGCGAGAGAGCGCCGCCACTGTTTGAGAGCGCCGCCACTGTTTGGGAGCGCTTTTATTAACAGTCCTCAGTTTTTGTCCTGCTTCTACGATGATCGTGGACCTAAATAATTTGAGCCTTTCTGCTTTAAAGAAGCAGAAAAGGGTGCAGCTGCCCAATTATTTCATTCAGATTAATTCAAATCCTATTAATTGCCTTCTTGACGTGAAAAGCACTCTTAAATGACGCAGGTTGTCACGTCATCAGTGTTCTTAATTTTGCTGCTGCAATGAAATAACATTTTCTAAAAGAATCATCAAGTTATAATTCCAACTGGTTTTTATTTTAGACTAACATTTGCCATATTCTCATCCATGGGACACTGCTTTAGTTGGCAATACACATTAAAAAGAGATTGGACTGGAAGTAAAAGGATCATGAGTTGTAGAGTTGCAACGGTTAAAAATACAAGCAAAACACAGTTGGTCCCAATGCCAGACGCTTTCAGATGGCTCTCAGCTGTTGTATACACACGTTGCCTTTCCTTGTCTAGCGAACAAAACACGGAATGTCATCTCAAATAAGTGAGCATTTGCACACGGGTTGCTCATCTTTAGACTGGTTGTTGCATTTTCCCCCCATCCAGCGTGGGACTAAATATAGTGCTGCAAGAGGTGGTGGAGGAAGAGGGTCACCCTCGGGAGCGAATGGGTCACCCCTGGCTGGATAATAATAGAACAACCACTACACTATATGCAGATGAGCTGTTGTAATGTAAGGATGAAAGGCTGCTGCTCTTGAGTCAAGCTGTCCTCTTGCTCATGCACCTATATGATGCAAATATGCACATTTGTGCTTGTGTGCTATGATGCACACTGTGCATTCCGACATTTTAACACACGCTTGCAGGGAGACACGTTTGCCTGACACACTTGCAGTGGCACGTGCGTGACACACACCCACACATTCCTCCCCCTTCACTCAGAGCAAAACCTCGGCTAAAATTAAACCTCTGTGATCTAAAAATAACAGTCTTGCATGCACGTGGACTAGATGGAGAAGATATAAATGCTGGAGAACAGAGAGGGAGAGGAAAGGACAGTGAAGGATGGGGGCGATGCATTCCACCTTTCATAGAAGACAAAAGAAATGAATGGTTCCTTAAAGACATACTGTTAAAGTGAATGAAGCTCAGTTCCCGTGCAGCTCTTTGAATGGGAACTATTCCTAAAAAAAGAAAAGAAAAGCTCAGCAGCGGCTCCTTAACTTTCTCAGTTATTGGTCTCTGTCTCATGCTATCTCTAGCTCTCTCTCCCGCACTCACTCTCACTCTCTCTTTCTCTCACTCTCTCTCACTCTCTAATGCTGCGAACTAACAGATGAGGTTGATCTGTGAGTGAAAGGTCTCCATAGTTGTGGGAGTCGTGACAATCCGACTTCAATCTTAGCCAATAAAAGTTTGTACTCTCATTCCCTTTAACTCGTTCACTGCCAGATGATGTGCAAAAATGTGTCCACTCCAGTGCCATGGTTTTTGTCAATTTGACTCAAATTGCCGGACCCACAGAATATTGACTTTTATGACTACATAAACATTCAATGCAGCGTAAGAAACCTTAGACTCTCTTCTTTCATAATAAAAATAGAGTTCATTCATACGTTATATAGCTCTGGAGTGATCTGAGCGTGAAATGGGGGGTGCTGTACAAAAGGTAAATGCTGCCCCCTTGTGGGAGGGGGGGGAGAATATTGCTAGAGGTCTGAGCAGCGCTTTATCGGCACCCCCCGCAAGAAAAAACAAAACCCAAATAAATTCAGGAATGGCGCTCCACATCATGCTTTTCAATTCCCGAATAAATTCGGGATATGGCGGTGAATAAGTTAAACATGGGATGCTAATAGTCCACTCGAATCATGACATGGCAAACACAAATCTCAGTCGTCAAGTGGGTTGTCTACCACCCCATAGTTGTGGGATGACCTTGAAAATATAATACAACGATTCAGAGGGTTTGATGGACACTGTTCACATATTTCTGATGAAATTACATCACGTGAGACCAAGTATTATCGAGCTGTCCACGTGGGTGGAATTTTCTTTTTGTATTTTGTCATATTTTGCACTGGTAGAATTGGCCATAATAGCACATTTGCATCTTCAGCTACCGATGTGTGTTAGAATGTAGTTGAATCCCTGGCAATCGTTTCAGCATCCCTTATTTGCATTAAAATCAGAGCTGTCAGAGTGCAATACACATTTGCGGAAAGAAAAATAGGCCAATTGAGCTCTGTGCATGACATTGACAGGTAAATTGCAAGATGATGTGTTCATGTGATGTGGGCAATGTGATACTATTTTGCACATATGATCGTCCGTGTGCAAAGAGGCTCCGTAGTGTCGCGTTAGCACAGACAGAACAACCAAGCCTGATTCATCATTGTTTCTTGCCTCATTTTTCTAACTTCAGGGCAACTGTGAGAGCAACGGAGAACTCGTGAAGAAGCTTTCCTCCATCAAGGAGGACGAGGAAGGGTCTAATGCTGAGGAAGAGCGGTCCCCTATCCCAAAGTTGGCCACTCTGGGCAGACTGGGCCGAGGACTGCGCTCGCCCCTGCGCTCGCCCCTGCGCTCCCCTCTGCGCTCACCCCTACTTCCGCCGAGACCTTTTCGCCCAGCGAGTAATCTTGCTCGGCCCTCCAGCCTGCAAATTCCTGTGGTGAACTTCAGCTGCCTTCAGCCGGAGCTTAGCCCTCGGTATGAAACCAATACTTGATATCCAAGAAGGGTGCTGAGAATGTCTTCACTTTGTCTCTGTGGGATTCCACTCGTTTTCTTAAAGCATGAATCAAAGCAAGGATCAATTTACGTCTTGGCTTATCTTGAGCTATAAATCGTCATTCCATGCGTTGCTTTTATTTGCAGGTTAAAAACGGGATTTACAGGAGTCAACTTTTCACAACTACATTACAGTTTGGCTGTGTCACGTCACTCGAGGCTCGAGGGCTGGGCTTGAGTGACGAAAGGACAGCGGGGAGTGTGGATCCAAAATACACGGCGAGACAGATACTCGGATACAAAAGTCTTTACTGAGGCACGCATGAAAAAATAACAAACAGGGAAGAGTGGAGGAAGATAACTAAATGACAGCAGACCTGGCAACACGGAAGTGGAAACGGCAATGTCCAAAAATACTCCGACGGAGACGGTAGTGAGCGACAGACAGATATAGGCAGAAGGCACAATCAGTGAATGACAATCAGCTGTGGGAACCCAGGTGAATGATGATTGGAGGGGCCGTCTCCCAAGATTGGCGGAGGAGGTGACAGGAGGGGCGGGGCGCGCCCCGGATGGCAACGAGATGTGACAGTGCCCCCCCCTGAAGGGACGCCTCTTGGCGGCCCACCAGGTTTGGATGGGTGAGCCGCATGGAACGCCCGCGTGAGGGATGGGTCGAGGATCCAGGAACGTGGGACCCATTGACGTTCCTCAGGTCCATAGCCCTCCCAGTCGACCAGGTACTGCACTCCTCTGCCCCTGGAGTCCAGTATCTCCCGCACGGTGTAGACTGGTCCGTCGTCCAATATCCGGGGGGGAGGTGGGGGGGCGGGCGTGGGGGCTAAGGGGCTGGTCTCCACTGGCTTGAGGAGGGAAACATGAAAAACGGGGTGGATCCTCATGGTGGGTGGCAGCCGGAGCCTCACCGAGACTGGGCTGAGGATGGCCTCGATGGGGAAGGGACCCGTGAAGCGTGGGCCCAGCTTGGCTGAAGACCCTGCCAGCCTAAGGTCCCTCGTCGACAGCCACACCTCCTGCCCGACCTGGTAGTTGGGTGCCTGTCTCCGGTGACGGTCCGCCACCCGCTGGTTCCGGGATGCGGTGCGTGTCAGGGGGTCCCTGGTCTCCTTCCAGACTCGGTGGGCCCGTCTGAGGTGATGTTCAATAGACGGGACCTCCACCTGGCCCTCCTGAGTGGGAAACAAGGGCGGCTGATAGCCACAGGCGGACATAAATGGGGACCGACCTGTGGCTGCGGAGACCAGGGAGTTGTGGGCGTACTCCACCCAGGGTAGGTGCAGGGCCCACGACGCCGGGTTGTGGAGGCACACGCACCGGAGGGCCACCTCCAGGTCCTGGTTCTTCCTCTCCGTCTGTCCGTTGGTCTGGGGATGGTATCCAGACGACAGGCTCGCCGACGCCCCTAGGGACCGACAGAAACGTTTCCATACCTTGGACACGAACTGCGGTCCCCGGTCCGACACGATGTCCGTCGGAATCCCGTGGAGACGGACGACGTGGTTAACCAGGAGTTGAGCCGTCTCGATGGCGGACGGCAACCTGGTTAACGGGACGAAGTGGGCCGACTTGGAGAATCGGTCCACAACAGTAAGGACGACCGTCTTGCCACGGGAGGGGGGGAGGCCTGTCACGAAGTCGACGGAGATGTGGGACCAGGGTCTGGACGATACCGGTAGCGGCCGGAGGAGTCCTGCCGGGGGCTGATGGGAGGCTTTCCCACAGGCACAGGTCGGGCAGGCCTTCACGAAGAGGGTGATGTCCCTCCGGAACCCCGGCCACCAGAATCGTTGGGCGATGAGTTGGATCGTCCTGTTGACCCCTGGGTGACAGGCAATCCTGGAGGTGTGCCCCCAGACGAGCACCTCCGTGCGAAGAGGGGGGGGGGACGAACAGGCGATCCTTCGGACAGCCCCTGGGGATGGGGGTCGTCCCCTGGGCTTGCTGGACTTTTCTCTCAACCTCGCACCTCAGGGCACCCAGGATGCGCTGGGCCGGCAGAATGTTGGTGGTGGTCTCCTCCTTTTCTGCCGGCTCATGGATGCGGGATAGGGCATCGGGCTTGGTGTTCTGTGACCCTGGGCAGTAGGTGAGAGAAAAGTTAAAACGGGTGAGGAAGAGTGACCATCGGGCCTGACGGGAGTTCAGTCTCTTGGCCGACCGGATGGCCGCCAGGTTCTTATGGTCAGTGAAGACGGTGAAGGGGTGTTTCGCTCCCTCAAGCCAGTGTCTCCATTCCTGCAGGGCCAGGACGACCGCCAGCAGTTCCCGGTTGCCGACGTCGTAGTTGGCCTCAGCGGGGCTGAGCCGGCGGGAGAAGAAGGCGCATGGGCGTAGCTTCTGGTCTGGGGGAGAGCGCTGGGACAGGACGGCCCCTACTCCGGACTCGGATGCGTCAACCTCGACCGTGAACGGGAGATCCGGGTCGGGATGACGCAGAACAGGGGGGTTGGTGAAGGCTAGACGGAGGCGATTGAATGCCCCCTCAGCATCGGGCGTCCACCTGAAGGGAATCTTGGTGGACGTGAGGTTAGTGAGGGGGAGTGCCTTCTGACTATACCCGCGTATGAAGCGGCGGTAGAAGTTGGCAAACCCCAAAAATCGCTGAAGCTGTTTCCGCGTCTTTGGGATCGGCCATTCCACCACCGCTTTGGTTTTAGTGGGGTCGGCCCTGATCTGCCCCCGCTCCACGATGAACCCTAGGAAGGACAGAGAGCGGACATGGAACTCACACTTCTCTGCCTTCACATAGAGCCGGTTTTGCAGGAGCCGCGCCAGGACCCGTCGGACGTGTTGCCGGTGCTCCTCTGCGGAACGAGAAAAGATGAGAATATCGTCAAGATAAACAAAAACAAAAACATTGAGGAAGTCCCTGAGCACATCATTGATCAAATTTTGGAAGACGGCGGGCGCGTTCGTGAGTCCGAACGGCATCACCTGATATTCAAAATGTCCTAACGGTGTCTTAAATGCAGTTTTCCATTCATCCCCCTCCCGGATGCGGACCAAGTGGTATGCGCTACGGAGGTCTAATTTGGAAAAAATGGTTGCTGATTGAAGGGGCGTGAAGGCTGAGTCCATGAGGGGGAGGGGGTATTTGTTACGGATGGTGATGTCGTTCAGACTCCGATAATCGACACACGGACGCAGGGTTCCGTCCTTCTTGTCAATAAAGAAGAACCCTGCGCCCAGCGGAGACCGTGACGGCCGAATGAGTCCCGCCGCGAGGGAGGAGTCTATGTAAGTGCTCAGGGCTTCCCGTTCCGGTTGTGAGATGTGGAAAAGTCTGGAGTCCGGCAATGGAGCCCCTGGCTGCAAGTCAATAGCACAGTCATACGGTCGGTGGGGCGGCAGGGATTGAGCGTTGTCCTTGCTGAACACCTCCCGCAGGTCGTGGTAGCAGTGTGGCACGTCCTTGAGGCAGATGGCCTCAGGCGGTCCACCGCGGGAGGCGTCTCGCCCTGCCGTAGCCGACCGTAGGCAGTTGGCGTAGCAGTAGGGGCTCCAGCCCTGAATGGTGGGACCCTCCCAGGAGATAGACGGGTCGTGGGTATTGAGCCAGGGGAGACCCAATACCAACGGCGCATTCCGGGAGGGCATAACTAAAAATTGGCGGTGCTCGACGTGGTTCCCCGCGACCCGGAGTTTGAGCGGGGCCGTGAGGTGGGTGACTCGGGCTAACAGTCTGCCGTCCAGGTCGACCATCTCCTTTGGGGGGTGGAGATCGATCAGCTGGCAGCCCAACGAGTCCGCCAGCTGGGGGTCAATGATGCACCCGTCGGCCCCCGAGTCCACTAGGGCCCGCACGGTTTGGGAGCTGGACGGGCCGATTAATTCGCTGTCCAGCTCCAACCGCGTAACGGGGGTCGTGGATTTGACCTCCAGAGGTCGCTGTGGTCGCCGTCTTGACGGGGACTTGCGTGGACCTGAGGTCTTCGCCTGGGGGCCTTGGGTGCGACGAGCCCCGGGGGTAGTGTGGTCGTTCCCCCCCCCTATGATCATGGGTTCGGGGGATTCCTCCAGGCGCCGCACACGCTCGCTGCCGGGTGTGGGAGATCTGGACCGGCTGCGTGGCTGTCTGGGCCGTCGGCCGCGCTGCTCCCTCTGTCGCTCCCGAAGGCGGTGATCCAGGCCGATGACTATGGCAACCAGGTCGTCGAAGGTGGTGCCCGCGTCGCGGGTAGCCAACTCGTCCTTGAGGTCGGTGTTCAATCCGCGACGAAACACCCCCCTCAACGCTCGGTCGCCGTAGCCGCTGCCAGCGGCCCGGATGCGGAAGTCGACGGAGTATTCCGCGGCTGAACGGGCCCCTTGGACGCAATCCAGTAGTCTCCCCTCCGCTTCGGACTCTGTCACCGGATGATGGAAAACCCGGCGTAACTCGGCGACAAAGTCCGGGTACGAGGTGCGCAGCTCCGGTCGGGATTCTCGGATGGCCAGCACCCACGTCTCGGCTTCTCCCGTGAGCAGGCTGGTGATGAAGGCTACCTTCGCCTCATCGCTAATGCAGGCGTATGGATGTTGCTCAAACACGAGCGTGCACTGCATTAAAAACTGAGCGCAGCGCCCGGTTTCGCCTGCGTAGCGGGAGGGAAGAGGAAATTGAGGAGCGTGCCTACTCACGGGCGGGGAAGACTTGGCCGTGAGAGCGGAAATGCGTGCCTCAGCCGCCTCGAAGCGTTGAGCCAGCCTGGTGGTAATTTGGCTGATTTCCGCGATGGCTCGGGCCAGCTGGCTCGAACGCTCCGCTTGCTCGGTGAGGGCGGCGAGATATCTGTCTTCGCCGGCGGGATCCATAGTTGGTCGGAGTATTATGTCACGTCACTCGAGGCTCGAGGGCTGGGCTCGAGTGACGAAAGGACAGCGGGGAGTGTGGATCCAAAATACACGGCGAGACAGATACTCGGATACAAAAGTCTTTACTGAGGCACGCATGAAAAAATAACAAACAGGGAAGAGTGGAGGAAGATAACTAAATGACAGCAGACCTGGCAACACGGAAGTGGAAACGGCAATGTCCAAAAATACTCCGACGGAGACGGTAGTGAGCGACAGACAGATATAGGCAGAAGGCACAATCAGTGAATGACAATCAGCTGTGGGAACCCAGGTGAATGATGATTGGAGGGGCCGTCTCCCAAGATTGGCGGAGGAGGTGACAGGAGGGGCGGGGCGCGCCCCGGATGGCAACGAGATGTGACAGGCTGAGAGTGAGGCGTTCTTCCAGAAAAAGGATTAGGACTTTGTCAATTAAGTTTTCCTGTTGAATTAAACAAAAACGAGAATCATACCTTGTAGATTTAAAGCAACCACCTTCATCAAGTCTGTTTAGCTGAATTTGTTCAAGGATGACCGTGTTTTGATCTCCATAAAAGAGGACACTCACCTTAATCTTAAAACGAAATGATACTCCAAAAATATGAATCTATTCGCATCTAATCAGGTTCTTTAATGTAAACTACTCCCTTAGAAACTATTCTATTGAATGTGAATGGTTGCATTTCATAAATGGCTACGTGTCATAGATGAGAAGGTTTCTTCAGCCGTCATCTGTACGTTTTGAAAGTGTCATAGTAAATTTGCACAGTATACATGTAAACTGTGCTAACATTATATGAGGAAACTACTGTTTATTCGGATTGTATTTGTCTGGAATTAAAAGGACTAATTCCCAGGTTAACTCGCAAACTAAATAGCTGCCAAATTAGCGACAAAGCTAACACACCAAACCAGTAAGCCTTGACAACCGACAATATAAGATACTGTACTACTATTTCAAGATGTAAAGAAACCTAGACAAGGTGAATTATATCCAAAGTGTGCACAAAAACATTAATTTACCTTGCCAAGAGAAAGAAGTTCTCCAGTCGTAATTTGGGCGCTCACAGAACCTGAACCAGAAAGGTCTGGAGATTTGAGTTGATTAAATAGATCTTTCTAATTTTTGTAATTTTATTTTTCCCCAAAGGCTTAATCCTTCACCCTAAGTGTTGGACAACAGATTATGCACTTTTTTTTTAGCTGTATTGCAATATATCACCATAGCTGTTTATCCTTCTTGGATTGCTAATTTATTTTTTTCACATTTCATTCCATTCAGCTTTGTAGATGGAGTTGAATCTGAAAGTCAAACCAGTTCGTTTGATTTTACTGCAGATAATGTGCAACGTCTTCTACCCAGCCACGATTCAGTGATAGGTAACAAAAGAAGCAACTCTTATGGCACACTCACTGTTGAAAGCATCTGGGATTGTCTGTGATGCGTTTTTGTATGCACTTGCCATCCACAGAGCAATGTGATGATGGCGACACAATGCAGGCTATCGCTAAGCTAAATCATGAGGTGAGACTGCTGCTTTTGAACTTGGTTTCTACCCTGCATGACTTTTAGAGTGATACTTGCATGAAAAACAACGCTTAAATTTAAATTATGAGAGTTTAATAAATGTAGTCGCTTAAAAACAAAGGACACAAGTAATATTGATGAACAATTAATTATACCTTCTATCTATAATAGTAATTCATAATAACACACTACTAAAATAAATGGACATAATTGCACAATACATCTTAAAACCCGCTTATTTAAAATTGCATTATTATTATTAAATGGTGAGTATAGTTTTTGCTTTTTTGAATGTTGCTGTGCCGATTACCATTTTGTGTTTGGGAGCCTTTTACTGAGCGAGTTGCTTGTTCTGTAGCCACAAAGGCACATATGTCTTCTTGTGCCTGTCCCAAGCCCGGATAAATACAGAGGGTTGTGTCAGGAAGGGCATCAGACGTAAAAGCTTGGCCAAAACAAACATGCGGATCAAACCTCTGAAGATGGAGGATACTGATTTGCTGTGGCGACCCCTTGAAGGGAAAAGCCGAAAGGAAAAGAAGAAGATCTATAATAGTTTCTCTTCATTAGTATTAGAACATAGAAACTTTAAAATAAATTATTGACATCGCTTAAAATAAAATGTATTATTATTATTTATTTGGTCACACAGAGCTGCACTTGTTTTTTTATATATCAGAATCAGAATCATCTTTATTGCCAAGTATGTCGAACACACAAGGAATTTGTTTCCGGTAGAACACGCTGCACTAGTATCGTCGTCAAAAAAAACTGCTAAGTGGCACTATACAGTTCCATTTTGGCTACTGTTGAAGAATATACACATAAGCTTGAGTTACTCAATTACACATCAGAACTGTTAGCCTTCTATGCCCTGTTGTGTCTGGCGCAGCTGTTTTTTACTTAGAATTTTTGCAGACTTTTACGTCACCACTTTTGTCTTCTATCTGCTTCTGGATCCAAATTCCGCTCCTCACATGACAGTTTTTAACTTATATCTTAATGTGCGAGACATTACAAAGGACAACAATTCTGTAAACTCTTATTTCATTGTTGTGAAATGTAGTAAAGCCAGTTTTCACATAAGCAAATTTAAAATATTTATTTACTACTTACTTTTTTTCTCCCAAGTACATCATTGCAAACCTTGCTGAGTGTGTGACATCCGGCCTAATTTGAACTCTGCTTTCTTTCTGTACATCTGTACCAGATGATGGTTCTTTCTCATCAAGTAACCATTGTGTGTCAAGAGCTTCAGGAAATGAGAAGACTCCTCAAACCGCTTTTTCAAACCCCCTCCACCCTGCTGATCCCCTCGACGATAACCCCGCCTCCCAGCATCTCCTCACACACTTGCTCCCCGGCGCCACCGTTTTTTACCCAGCATTCAGATGACCAACACCTTCAATGCGTCCTGATACCCGAGCCATCATCTCACCCCCTCGACCTGGAGCAATCGGACAGTTGCGGGAGCACATGTGCAGCGGAATTGGACCCCCTGCGCTGTTCCAATTCACCGTTCCTCACCTCTGGTAATCCCGCAGCTGGTTTTCCTTGTTCAGTTCCGCCATCACTTCACAGTTCTCCACATGAGCAAAAGCTAATGGCATTTCCCTCCTGGTCCTTCAACCCCCCCCCCCCCCTCTTCCCTCTCCTCCTCCTGCACACCTCTTCTGCTGAATTGAACAGGACCAAGTTTAGAGTCAGCGTGTGGCAGCTCATCCCATTATCAGCTACACCGTTTCTGCCACTCTCATCCGCAGCCATCATTCTCCACACGCACACCTCCTGAGCTTGATGTCCAGCAGTTCGAGGCACCCCGACCGCAGGAATTCCTACCGAGCCTGCACAGAGAGGCATCACGGGCAGAGCATGCCACACACCTGAGCTTTGTGAATGAGGGGCAGCATTGAGTGCAAATCGTTGGCCGCAACTTAATGCTGCTCTGAGAGTCGGAAACTGCATGACAAACCTATCTGAGACTGGTATGTGATTGTACAACTTCAACAGCGCCTGATTCAACAAATCAGCATTTTCTTTTACAAATTAACACATTCCAATAATAGACATTAGAGCATTGCTCCCTGTATCGAAAAAAAAATGTTGCAGATTATATTCCATGGTCTTAAATTAAGGCTATGTCTGTCTATCATAAAAATGAACAATGTTCATTGCTAATAAAGCACTTTGAGTATGTCTAAATCATTTTCTTCTCATTCCTTACGGACCGCCAAGTGACCCCAGGACCCAAAGTCTATATGACATTAAATGCCAATTAAAGAAAACATTTTTTATTTTCATATAAAAATAGATGTTATTCTATGCATTTGAGGGTTTCTAATTTATTTCGCCCACGTGGTCTTGCCGCAAATTGTTGACTGTCCCTTATCATAGACCTGAAAGGTGGCAACTTTGTGTATGTGGTACATCATGTAATACAGAACTTGTACTATATCATATGTCTGGTATGCGGCAGTAAATACTGTAATGGATGGAATGAAACCACTAACAAATCTATTACTGAGTACCAAAAGAAAAGAAAGGGGGTAAGTTCCTCAGTCATTGAATTAAATCATTGGTTTCACCAACGCACCATCAGGGGGTCCTTTAGCTATGTCCCAGTACATATTTCTAGGAGAACGTGCTTCTATCTGGTGGACACATAATGTCATTGCAGCGTGGAACAAACAATACAGTAGTGAGCCTTATGAAGCATGAGACTTCAAATCCAAACTCGTAGTGCATTTATTGCATCATAAAGCAGACAAGAAAAAGACTGTGTAGTGCAAACATATTCCACGAAATACCTGATGAGGTATCTTGATAGTCTCAGCTGTGTATCAGGGCAATGCTACACTTTGTATTGCAGACAGAACCTCCTTGAAGAAAGTGTGCTTGAGGTTTTTTTTTTTCAATATTTTTTTTGTGAATGCGTAAATTGCTTGGTGAAGAACACACATCATATTGTTTAGGTAGCATGCTTGCTGTATGTCTAATGAGCTGTTGATACCTCCTCCCCCGAATGCAGTTAGTGGTACTTTCAAGTTGGAAATCCTCAAAAGTTTGTCAGTGCGGGCCCTATTTTGTTGAGGAAGTCGGCCAAATTGAAAACTCAGAAGTCCCACTGTGTCCTAAAATAAAAATCATGCTTTCTGTGGCCCTATCAGTTTGTGTGTGTCCCCCTCAGTATTTTGTGCAATTGGATAATCATCCTAATCATAACACTTTATCATTCTAATATATCCATCCAAAACATATAGTCTGTACAATGAAGTGTTTAATAATGTGCACGTTTGAGACGTCACGTCATCCTGCCAAGCCCTTCTGACGAAACCGCAATACAATGATCTCATGCACATTACAGTATTTACAATAATAAACAACTGATGGGTGGTTCATGATAGGAGGCTAAACTAAGGAATAAAAAGTAACATTACACTATAAATATGTATTAAGTTAAAGGACAACCGACGCCTCCGGACAAGTTGTGTCCATAATTTGCAAAATCACTTCAAATGACTTCTACTGAGCGTATTTTACAAACATTCCATCGCATATAGCTATATTTTACGTTTTAAGACTCAGGCTGAATATTCAGGAAGTCTTGTTTTCGAGTTGATGACGATCCCCACGTACGTCACGTTTAGAACGCCCCTGACCGAGAAAGCGACACACAATGCATTTTGCGGTACTTTGTTTGGTCTGAAAACTTGTTGATCCGTGTTGATGGCGAAATTAGAAGGAAAACACATAAATAACGTGATGGTGAATTGTTGTGGGTTGCACCAAGACAACTATTTGATATTCGCTGACAAAAATTCCCAGAAGACAAATCAGCCCATTTCCAACTGAGCTTGGGCGCCATCTTCTGCATTTTCTGGGTGGTACATTGCTGTCATTGACGGCTCGAATTCATACGGAGGACTCCTTGAATCAATTGCAAACATTTATGCTTTCCTCTTCTGAACTATTTGAATCATATTCATAACTGGATGAGTAACAAGAAAGCATCTTCTCCGAATCTGAAGTTTTGTTTTGATTCTCGAGCAAGGCAAGACATCTTGGCGTGACGTCACGAACAAGGGGGTGGGACCTTCTGAAACTGGCCACTTCCGGGTTCAATTTGAAGTAGTTTTTTGACACTTTAAGTCATTTTTATTGGTGTTTTTCATTTGACTAAAATATCAGCCTGTGTGTTTTGCGTATTCTAGATGCTATAAAACGTTTTTCTGATGTCAGTTAGGAAACAAAAAAATGGTGTCGGTTGTCCTTTAAGTTACGCATTATCTTAATTCAAGTGTATTTTCTACTTTATAGATGGATACAACTCTTTTTCCCAGTAGTGGATGAAAATTTGTATTTTTTGAAGTGTGCAACAACATTTGAGTTTTGACTGGTAATTCCGGATGCAACGTTGGCATCTCGGTTATAATAAATGAGTTGATGCGACTGATTTTCTTAAAAACACTAAATAAAAAAACATTTTGACATAAATGCATTTGAATTTTCCTTCTCTGACCGTGATAGAAGCAACAATGATGCCATAAATGATACAATTAAGTAAGTGGGGCATTTGGCAGTTGATCATCCATAAAAAGCGACTTCTGCTGTCAAGGAGGTTTGTTTCCCTTGTGAGTGTGTGCTTGACATGCATGGCTGTGTGCAGAAAGGTATGCAATCGGCTACAACTTTTGGTGTAGAAAATAAACTACCAAAAAAGGCTACATTGTATTCAAAGGAAATCAAGAAATTCCAGATTTTGATCCTATGGTGTTTTTGTCACCTCGAAACAATTTGTGCTATTTTCAGGAGGCATTTGGTTCAACTGGAACGCCAGCCCACGCAAGCTATACGGTTCGAGACGGAAGACGGTGAGTTAGTGAAGAAACCCTTCAGCCTGTTTGTCATCTTTAAGCCCAATACACACTTTGATGAGAGAAAAATGATTGCACCTGTTACTTTTTTTTTGCACCCGTTAACTAAAAATAGCACTTGTAGTAGTAGGAGTAGTAATAGTAGTAGTCGCAGCAGTACCCTGGTGAATGCATTGTAATACTATGAGTTACAGTAGTAGCAGAAATAGGACTAAAGCAGTATAAAGCAGCAATAGTCCTATTTAGAGTACTGTGTAGTATTACTCATTTACATACAGTAATTAGGTAGAAGTAGTAGTAGGAGTACGTCAATGACCATATTATGTCCCGTATTATAACTACTGCTCCCCCAATTGGTGTGTTGCTACTACTACGACAATCACATGTTGGGGTGTTCGTAAAAATAGCTAAATTGATAGATTTTGCTTTTTCTACTTATACTAATCTTAGTAGTAGAACAAATATTGATCAATAGGAGTAGTAGCCAGAATCAGTAAGTACTCAATGTAATAGTGCTGCAGTCAGCAGTCATAGTAGTCATAATACCTAGTCACAGTTGTAGTACACCGAAGTATTAGTGGGTAGTAGTACTAAGAGTATAGAGTATTATATTATGACTTTGTGCTATTAGTGGACATTATTACTTGGAAGAGTGATAGCCATGAAGATAGTAATAATAGTAGTTACTGGATGTAAAAGTATTTGGAGTCGTATTCGTGTTACTATGACTACAGCTATTATTTCAAACAGGAACAGGATTATCAGTAATAGTCATATATATTACTTCTAAAAGTCCTGCTCACTAGTCTTAGTAGTAGAAGTAGTATAAGTGGTAGTAATAGTACACAGTAGTCGTAGTAGTAGTAAGTAGTAGTAGTAGTCGTAGTAGTAGTGGTGGCGGTAGTAGTACCAGTAGTAGTAGTGGTAGTAGTGACAGTAGTAGGTAGTAGTCGTAGTACAAGTAGTAGTTAGCAGTAGCAGTGGTAGTAGTACTAGTTGTAGTAGTGACATCGTACTGGTAGTTAGCTTTACAATGGTATTAGTAGTTAGTAGCAGAGACAGCAATAAGTAGTTGTAGTAAAAGAAGTAGTAGTAAAACAATAGCACTACTCGTAGTGAGGAGTAACAGTGGATGTTCATAGTTTTACTATTAATAGTAATAGTATGACTTGTAGTTGTGGAACCGAGTAGCAGCCTACGAGTAGTCAGTACGAGAAGTAGTTGTTAGTTGTAATTGTGATGGTCGTAGCAGCAGCAGCAGCAGCAGCAGCAGCAGCAGTAGTAGCCGTAGTAGTAATAAGAATAGTAGCAGTTTTGTAGAAATGGATAGTAAATTTGAAAACATTCCCGTCGATCTACATGTGTGTAGTGGGCTTCATTCTGACAGACAGAAAGACAGGCAGAAGGACAGGCGATCAAAACCCTAAACAATGTTGAACAGGCTCACTCAGAGCAACCGCTTGTGTGCCTGTGTGGAGCAGAAGGTGTACAGAAGGCGACCCTG
Organism: Hippocampus bargibanti; assembly: GCF_051943395.1. Taxonomy (NCBI): domain Eukaryota; kingdom Metazoa; phylum Chordata; class Actinopteri; order Syngnathiformes; family Syngnathidae; genus Hippocampus; species Hippocampus bargibanti. The sequence continues at coordinate 14,685,040 of NC_142734.1, forward strand.
AGTTGTCACATGGCGTCGGAAGCAAGTGGCTCTCTCCAAGGGGGGCAGCGGTAAGCGGTGCATGATTGCCATGTTTCACTCCAAAGCACGGACTTATATTTCCATCCGTGCACCAAAGTTGCATCTTGTCTCGCTTCCTCTTGCTCCAGCTGATCCTGCCGTTCGTCCCCGTTCTCACTGAGGGTGGAGATGATGCTGCAACTTCTGCTGCTGCTCCATGGTGGCGCTCGAGGCTGCTCCTAGCCTTCCACAGGAGAAGAGTGCATTGCAACGTCAGTGAGTTTTGACCGTCAATTGTTGCAACCAAAGTGCGAGGAAGACTCACCACAAGTGGTCACTCTATTAACTCTTGCGTCTCAGAGAACTAGAAAGTAAACATCAACATTAACAAAAAAAAGCTAAGGTGCCGCAGCATAGGTTGAGGACAATGTGAAAAGTAGTAGTAGTTATTATTACTCCTGCTACCACTAATACGATTAACTCATTCACTGCCAGACATGTGCATCGGGAGAAGGATGCTGAGCCTTGAGTCAGTCAGGAGACCGAGAGGAAGACCAAAGAGGAGGTTTATGGATGTTGTCAAAGAGGACATGACGGTAGCTGGTGTGAGAGATGAGGATGCACAAAACTTGGTTAGATGGAGCACACTGATTCACTGTGGCGATCCCTGAAGGGAAAAGCCAGAAGGCCTACCTTTCCACACCCCCTTTCTATGAGTGCACACGTCGATCGTATACAGCGATACTTTTGCCGTTATGGGACTGAAAAAGATGCCACCACAGGCTCGTGTTCAGCCAAAGAAGACACAAAACAAAATAACAGTCGAGGAGAAGAAGGAGATCATTGAGAAACACGAACGAGGTGTGCGTTTGTGGCGTCACATGTGCGCACCGCGGCTGTCTTGTGAATCTCAGCCACATCTCTCACGCTGTGTGTCACTTCCCTGAGAGTAACTTTCTACTCCCATTCGACAAATAAAGACCCCGGTACCGTCCACCATTGCTACCATCCTTCGCAAAAAGCTTGACACAAAGGCGTTATTTAGCCGATGCTTTCACGTGACTAATGACACCAAAATTGTCACGTGCGAGTTGACAGCTGGGGCGGAGCCGCCGCTCCCGACCTCCGCCAGCCAAAGAAGACACAAAACGAAATTACAAAATTTACAAAACAAAATATTACAATATCACAAAAAAAAAAAAAAAAAAAAAAAAAAAAAAAAAAAAAAAAAAAAAAAAAAAAAAAAACAGTCGAGGAGAAGAAGGAGATCATTTGAGAAACACGAACGAGGTGTGCATGTTGATCCTCTAATCACCGATACTGGGACATTTCAACGAGTCGCTGTCACCTCACCAGTGACATGATAACGACGCCTCGCTGTGTCTTGTGCTTCCAAGTCCAAGAGTTTGCTTTTCCCGAGGTGATTGTTAGCCGCGATCGCGTAAGTTTGTTGCTTTCCGGGATCGCGAGTGTGCCATTTTATTTTGCCTAGCTTGACAGGCTTGTTGTAATAAAATCTCTGCCAGCACCTACGGGACTCGAAGTGGATGCAGATGACATCGAGGAGCTTGTTGCTGACCATAATGATGTCCTCAACACAGAGAATTTGATTTGCCTTCAAGAGGACAAGCAGAAGCAGGCCATTCAGGAGTTGATGTGCAGGCTTTTATTGAACAGTTCCATCCAGAAAAGGCAATGAGAATCATCAACATGATGAATGATAATGTGATGCCTCAGTTTTGTAAGATCTTACAAGTCAGAAAGCAACAGGTGTCAATTAATCAACGACCATCACAAATGTAAATAAAGTGACTTTATTATACAGTGCAGTGTATTTCTTTCATTACAATACAATAGCACATTTATTATACATTGAATAATGGATGTTGTGTGTAGTTTTAAAGGGCAACCGACGTCACTTTTTTGTTTTTTAACTGACATCGAAAAACGTTTTATAGCATCTAAAATACCCAAAACACGCAGTATGAAATTTTTAGTCAAATGCAAAACACCAATAAAAATAACTTAAAGTGTCCAAAATCTGCAAAAAATTGAGCTGCGAATTGGGCATTTTCAGAAAGTCCCGCCCCCAGTTCGTGACGTCACGCCAAGACGTCTTGCATTGCTGGAGAATAAAAACAATGGCTTCAGATTCGGATAATATGCTTTCTTGTTACACATCCAGTTCTGAATATGATTCAAATAGTTCTGAAGAGGAAAGTATACATGTTTGCCATCGATTAAAGAAGTCCTTCCGTGTCATTTTGAGGCATCTGGACTGCAATGTAACGTCCCACAAAAGAGGCAGAAAAATGGCGACCAGCTCCTGTGAGGAATGAATCAGCCCGTTTCCACAGGCTGATACATTCCTTGCATGGAGCTTGGACTCCCTCTGCTGGCGGCTTTTGGATGTAACACAAGGGTTTAAAAAAAACAGTACAGCAAAATACATTGACGTGATGGAAAGACGCTACAATGCGCCTTTTTTACGGTCAGGAGGCGGTCCTTTTCTGACGTCACGTGAGGACTCGTCACCAACTCAAAAACAAGACTTCCTGAATGTTCAGCACGAGTCTTAAAACGTAAAATATAGCTATACGCGGCGGAATCTTATTAAAATACGCCCAGTAGAAGTCATTTGAAGCCATTTTACAAATTATGGACACAACTTGTCCGGAGACGTCGGTTGTCCTTTAAGGCTTATTTAGTTGAAAAATTATATTTTATGGAGACTTGGGAACAGATTATTGTCATTTTAATGGTTTCATATGGGAAAAAAAATTGGGATGCACACTTTTCGCCTTCCAGACTCTGTCTGGGAACCAATTAAGTTTGTAAGCCAAGGTCTCACTGTACATACATATTGGTTCATATCGCGCTTTAACATTCGCTTAAGCTGGAACAAAGCACTAACGTGGAACATAGTGAAATGCTGTCCCCCCCTGTGGAAGGGGAAAAACATTGCCAGAGGTCTGGCTACCAGTTTATCGGCACCCAAACAAGAAAAAACAAAACCCAAACAAATTTAGGAATGCCGCTCTACGTCATATTTTCAATTCCCGAATACATTTGTGAATGGCAGTGAATGAGTTAACAATATGACTAGGTAGTTTTTCTAGCACATTTTTCTAGGAAAGGCAGTTTTTCTCGCACATTTTCTTAACAAGAACACACAATGTGTGTCATACAACAGGTTGTGTTCAACTAGTTGTATTAAGAATATTAGTTCTAGTATGTAAGTCCTGGTAGAAATAATAATTGTCATTGTAATAAGCTGACATTCCAGCCACAAGCTGCAATGGGTCGAAAGGGACTAAAACAAGTTCGGCAGTTTGAATGACCCATAGACTCCATTCCTAACATTATAGCTATGTTGATGTTTTTGCTGTCATACCTGTTGACTGGAGTTAGCAGAAGGAGGAGTGATCACATTTTGGTCATGGGCTGTGTTGACGGGGGCAGAACAAGGAAGATGGGTGGCACGCCAGTATATATCCAGATACTCAGCAAGGTGTTCACAAGCATCCTCAAGCTGATTCTCATCCAGGATTATGTCGAACATCTCCTGGTGGTGGGACAAAGATAGCATCAGCTAATAAATCTTTCTGTCTATGAATATTCATTGAAATCTTGATTTTTACATTTTGGCCAAAATGATTCTTCCATCCATCCATTTTCCATACCGCTTATTCCTCATTAGGGTCGCGGGGGTGCTGGAGCCTATCTCAGCTGTCTTCGGACACGAGGTGGGGGACACCCTGAATTGGTTGCCAGCCAATCGCAGGGCATACAAAAACGTACAACAGTCACTCTCACACTCACACCTAGGGACAATTTGGAGTGGTCAATCTGCCTGCCATGCATGTTTTTTGGCATGTGGGAGGAAACCGGAGGACCCGGAGAAAAACCACACAGGTCCGGGGAGAACATGCAGACTCCACACAGGGAGGCCGGACCGGGACGCGAACCTGCGACCTCTGCACTGTGAAGCCGGTGTGCTAACCACTCGACTACCGGGCCGCCCCAAAATTATTCTTATACTTTCTAAATAGTACACAATGTTTGAAATGTTTAATTGGAAATGATCAGGATCTTTAAAATGGTTGTTTTTAGTAAAGACCATAAGTTGCTGAACAACGGATGGTGGCAAAAGATCGTAAAGGCTGCCTGCAAACGTGCAATCAAATGTGTTTATTTCCCGTGATGTTTGTAAATAACGTAAGGCTTTGACAGCGGAAGTCCATTCTCATTCAAAATTGCTTGTGGTAAAATAAAATAATTTGTGAAAATTATTCAGCATTAAATCAGTTTTAAATTACCAGAAACACACAGTCATTAAAACCCCAGGAGCGGACAGGAATGGTACCCCACTACCCTCCAAAAAAAGAGGTGTTTTATTTTTTTGACGATATGTCTTCTCTTGACTGACTGGTTCATGTCGCTGTCTGCTTGCTCAGAATTTTCTAGCTTCAGAAATGCACTGGATTCGACAGTGACCAGACTAAATTGCTGGCACAGCAACAAGTCTGGTTCATCAAGCTAAATTTGGACAACCCTGTCCGACAAGGAACAGGTTCACCCAATAAATACAGATAGTCACTTGAACTTAACTCATTTACTGCCATTCCTGAATTTATTCAGGAATTGAAAAGAATGACATGGAGCGGCATTCTCGAATTTGTTCGGGTTTTGTGTTTTCTTGCAGGGGGGGGGGGGGGGGGGGGGGTAACGATAAAGCGCTGGTCAGACCTCTGGCAATGGTTTTAATTCCCACAACGGGGCAGCATTTGCCTTTTGTACAGCCACCCCCCCCCCCATTTCAAGCTCAAATAACTGCGGACACATAACTTAGGAGTTAACTTTTTTCTGATGAAAGAAGAGTCTCAGGAGTCTTACACTGCATTGAATGTTTAGGTAGTCCTAAAACTTAACATTTTGTGGGTCCTGCATTTTGAGTGAAAATGACAAAAACCCTGGCACTGGAGTAAATACATTTTTGCACATCGTCTGGCAGTGAATGAGTTATATGGAACATTGGACGGTTTGAGGGCAGAAGTGTATGTTGCTTGAAGTAAAGTCAAGTGTAACATCAAGGAAGAAAGAGAAGCGACATACAGGTGGACATTGAGCAAGCTTGTCCCCAGCCATCATCTGGACGTTCAGATGTTTGCTCTGTGACTTCCCTCGAGATTTGATCAGCCTCTGCAGAACCTGAGAGTCCAGCCCACATAAAGACACAAGGCATCAGTATACATTGGTTTGATTAAACCACAGGTGTCAAAGGCAAGGCCCGCGGGCCAAATCCAGCCCGCCGCATCATTTTTTTCGGCCCGCGAAAGCAAATCAAACTTGTTAAATTCCATGATGATTGCTAAAATCTGAGCCAAAATTTCATTTTTTTGGATGACAACCACAATAAAAGTCATTATTCTTGACTTCAGATTTGAAAACGAGTTATTCATTAATTTGCTGTGTGCTCTATATGTAATATTTGAAGGGATTTAAACAATCTAATGGGTTCCCCAAATTCATAACGGCCCTCGAGAGGAAACCATAACTACAATGTGGCCCGCGGCAAAAAAATGACTTTGACACCCCTGGATTAAACAGTTTAAACAATAACATGTTTTGTTAAGCATATCAAAACTAAAAAGTGAGCACAGCTGCAAAAATTAGCACATTCTTGAATGTTGAGCTACAGTGCCTCTGTGAAGTTGAGTAATGATTTGTGTCTGGCTGGTGTCTTGTTGCATTTTCATTTTTTTATTTTACTCATTGTAATGCTTTAAAATGATCTGCGTATTGTTGACTGAACGAATTTTTGATTGGTCAGGTTGAATAGTGTCTTATCGGCATGAGACAGCCCCAGATGGTTCCAAGAAGGCCCAAGAATGTCAGAGAGCTGTCAGTAAGAGCCCTGGTAAATGATTTAAACTGATGGCGGGGGGAGCTCATTGTGTCATTGTGCATGCTTTGTTTTTGGTCGCGTTTTTAGACAAAAAGCAGTGTAATTAATAGCACCCTCATTCAAGGTCAATAGCATTGTTGTGAATGCTCTCAAACACAACACCACCATGTGCATTTTTTCATCTTACGCGTCGCAGAGACTAACTGAAGGTGTATGAGGTGGATTTGTGCCCTACTTTGGGCGAAGACACTTTGACGTAGACGACGATGGGGGCCAGAGAGGTTTTGAGAAGCTGCGATGGGTGATTGATGGTGTCTGCATCCAGGACGACCAGCTGCAGAGACTTGGCAAGCTCAAAGATCCTTTCGATTTCACTCTGGACCTCAGCTGAGAGCAGTATGTAGAGAAGCGTTGTATGAACATGAGGAGATGGATTGTAACAACGTTATCACTCACCCAGGCTGGAGCGTGTGTTGGATCGTTCCATAATGGCCTTCTTGTTGAGCACCGAGCGTTTGGCCAGCGACAGATCAGCACAGGACAGCGTATCTCATCGCAATGATTGTGGTTCGTGAAGGCAATATGTGCTACAAATAATCAATTTAATAACACATCTGTACACACCTGCTGTCAAACCTGTGCTTCAGGAAGTCAAACAATGCTTTCTGCATCATGTCCGTCACCTACATGTGCATAAAAACGAATTCAGGTAATCTGGGTTCCTCTTTTACTTTCTCACATTATACCAGAGGTTAGTAGAGTATCGAACATTTATCCTTAAGCAAGAGTACTGCTAATAAAGTATACAGTAATGCCTTGCTACTCCGCAGCTCGATTATTGCGGCCTTTGATGCATCGCTGTTTTTTTTTTTCGAACCTAAAAAAAGGGCTGCAAATGGCAGTGAAAGTCACTACAGTACAGTACTGTAAAACAACAGTGGATCACAGAGAGCAACATACAGCATTCATTAGATTTGCTGAAATTATTTATTTCATTTATTTTGAGGCATTAGTGTGCTGTTTGAGACTAAACCAAACATTAGTTCAGTCAACAAAAACATTGGTATCATTTGGCCACACCTGACAATAAGTCGGCAATTCACGTAAACAAAATTTACATCACTTCGCTTCCTGTACATTAATCGTCTTGACTGTTTCCGTTCATGTGATACCGCGCTGGCGACTCAGATTTTCATCTTCCATTTGTTTTTGTGCTTATCCTTCCTCCTGTACTCGCATCACATTAGTTCAGGGTACGTACTGTAAGTATTCTCGTATTTTCAATTGTACTTAATAATCCCCCACCCCCGACAATGGCTCCTTAACGCCCCGACTTTACAAACTGAGGGAAGGCAAAAATTCTGCCACTGTTGCACGCCATTACAACATCAACGAACCTTCGGTGCATTACATCAAGAAAGACGAGTAGTGTACCTGTAAATATTATACTGATAGTGTATGTTGATAGTGGACTGTTTTCTTAATTGCATTAGTTTTTTACTGCACCGCAAACATTTATTGTGCTTCTTTATGCATGTCCTATACTGTGTTCCACTAAATTCGGCCTTATATTTTTTTGTACTCATACACGTGAATTTACCAATAGATGTCGCTACATCACGTTTTTTTTGTCTTTCGCGGGTGGTCGCAGTCCGCATTGATCTCGATAAAAGAGGGATTACTGTAATGACTCCAATAAAAGTGGAAAGGAGGCCTGTATTAAGAATGAGGAGGCATTCAGTGAATAATCTACTCGAGTGAGTACATGTAATTGTGTTTTATTATTTGTTTTAATAGTGAGAAATTGTTGGGTTGAAATAAAAACAAATACATTTAAAAATATTACATAGTTTATTGAGAGCCAGTAACGCAATGTAAAAGACAAAAAATATTGAGCATCTTTCCCAGCTAAAATAATAATAATTTCTCACCACAAAATAGACAATAACCCTGCCCAAAGATTATAACATAAACCAACAGCCATCATTTGCGTCACTGTCACATGCAATTATTCAGCATTCAAAACTCTGTCATGTCTTTAGCAAAAATGAGGCAAACACTTCACAACAAGAATGACTGCAGGCAGTTCGGGAGAGAAAGAGGAAAGGAAGTCACACAAAAGAAAATAAATAATGAATAAACACAACATACGCAATGGCCTGACACAATGAAGAAAAAAACACATGGCTACAGCTTGTTCTCCGACACCCCTCCCATTATCATATGGAGTCATTTGAAAATGCATGACTGGACTGTAATCTTTTGATTCTTAAGTAATTTTCAGTGACTCAAGTATTGCTTTTTGTTACTTCATACAAGACCGCAATTGCCTCACCTCGTAACCTTTCAACGAAGGCCCCACCAGCACCACCGGCCGCATGGAGGGAACGACATCATACGGGGGGACAAGTTCTGTCTAAAACCAGACGAAAATCGACAGAGAAATGACAAACACAAATGCATTATGCCAAATGGTATTGTGGGATTGATTGTTCTTAACGCTGCACAGACAGAGCCAGAGAAGACACATTTTGGTGGAAAACACACCTGTTTCTGCTTCTGTTTGGCTTTCAGAGCAAAGGGATCAAACATCAGACAAGTAGAAGGAATCGCATGAGTTAATTCATCATTAGTTTGCTTCAGAAAAACATGAGCAAAGCATGCCACTGGGGGAAAGGACACACTAACACTGAAGCACATTCAGAGGTCATCTCACGCATGCCTTAACGTTCACATCCTGTTAGCATACAGGATGTTAAGAGGACGGTACAGCTCGTGTTTTGGAGACGAGCGAGCAACCCTCCTAGAGGAGCAACTTAGAAGCTGGACTCTTGCAGCTCTACATACCTGCAGATGGCGGCGTTGATCTCCAGCCTCCAGATGACGCATTGCCTCCTTTCCTGCAGAGGGACAAAATGCATAGTGTCATCCTGGGCAAATTCCCCTCAGGTGGCAATTTGGAGAAAAGCACAAAGCAAAGCAAAGAGGTGGGAGTGCCTAAAAGAAAAGCTTCATTAAAAGGTGTCGTGGAAATGTGGCTTCGGGGCGCTGACAGCAGGCGGATGACGTAGACTGCACAAACTGTGAAAAGCGTCTTTACGCACCACCAAAAGTCTCAGAACAGTGTGTGTAATTTATTTATTTTGGCTGTAGCAAAACCATTTGGATAATACAAGCAATCATCATGGCTTCTCTGTCTACAGCAACAGATGTGTTGCTGAGTGTAAATAACAGTAGCATAGAAGATTACATTTTGCAGGCATCAGGCAGTATATGTACTTCCAAAATTATCACTTTTCAGGAGAAAAGTAATGATTTTATAATCGCATTTTTGTTCCACCATACAAGACGTGATCAAAGAGAGCACTCCATTTTCAACAGTTTACATTGTCAAAAATGGTAACCATAACAAACATATCACTGGACAAACCAATAATATACAGTAGATTTTGACCTTGTAGGTTCCGGCCAAATGCCAGCAATAAATGTTTACCATTATGTGCTACCAGTGGCATTAAACACACAGACTAAAGGATATATTTCAAATTCATGACATTAAATTATCTTAGGGGGTCCTGAGGTTCGGTGTTTAGAGCTCACAGTGCAGAGGCACCAGGTTCAATTCCAGACATGTCCTCCCTGTGTGAGGTTTTCTCCGGGTATTCCGGATTCAACCCATATTCCACAAACATGCATATCAAGCTGATGGAAAACTCGAAATTTTCCTTCGGTATGAGAGCGAATGGTTTTGTCTCTGTATGCCCTGCGATTGGCTGGCAATCAATTCAAGGTGTCCCCGGCTTACTGCCCAAAGACGGCTGGGCTAGGCTCCAGTACCCTCACCGACCCTTCTAAAGATGTGCGGATTGGAAAACAAATTGATGATGGATAATTATCTGAGTTTTATATTTAGTATAGCAGTAAACTTCATCTTAATTATTCCCTATTCGCTCAAGTGACGGTTATTGTCAGTGTCACGTTTGCAAGGTGGTTGTGGACCCCAAAGAAGCAGGCAGGTGGGGGGAGCAGGGTGTATTTGACAAATAGCATCAAATAGTTCACAGGAACTAACTCCAAAACAACAGTCATCAGAACAAAAAGGTCCAAAGTAACAAACAAAACCAGAACTAAAACATGTCTGAAAACAAAGCACACCAGACAAGACGAAACAAACCTGACAGGGTGAAAAAAACAATGAGCTGACACTGAATGGTCTTTTTAACTGCCACTGATTAAATCGACCAACAACTGTGCAGCTGCAGGCAGAGCCCTACAGTGCCAGCCATCGGTCGCAAACCGAAATGTGACAGTGAAGTGAGTTAAGTGCAGTTCACTGCCACCAAAGTGCTTGTATTTTAAGCTTCCGCTCGCAAGTGGTGTATCCTGAAGAAGAAATAAGCCACCAAGTTACAGACAATCAAGGGCGAGATCAAGGAACACTTCAGTTCTGATGTCAAACCCAAACATCACATGTATGATTTGTAATGGGATTTGTAATTACGTCAAATAGGCAACACCTCTGCTGCTATACAAACATAATGACACAAAATGTAATTTTTGCGGTGCCCAGAATCCACTTCAGATATTGCCAATTGTCACTCTTATAGCAAGCTAATTTCAGAGAAGGTGAAACTACAGCATTGCCACACTTATAGTTCATTTGAGAATCAGTCCACTTTGGCCTGCTGTGTAAATTCTTGTGTGACCTCAGACCTGGCTGCTGCTTTCTGCTCCTGTTTGATCCTGATGTTTTCCAATTTGACGGGGCTGGGGATGAACGTGATGTCTGCGCCCTCCTTCACCAGCCGACCGATCCACCAATCATTGTTATATTTCTGCAGGACAAAAAAAAGCATACGCTGCCTTGGGTGTCCATTGCGTCAAAACGTGGTAGAGACAGAAAGATGACCTCTAACCTCTTTTATGTGAAGAAAGTCTTTGGTTTCAAAATTAATAGCTCCACCTTGGACCGGACACTCTTCATCCAGCGCGCCACAATAACTAACATTTGTTTTCACTGCAAAGGCCACTGGTTTCGACTTTGACGTGCCGAAGAAAAGAACAAGTAGAAAATATGAAAGTGTCGTCAATAATAAAGACAAGCACTGGGATCTCACCTTGGCTCTCTCGAGTTGCAGCTGAGCCTGGCGCTCGGCATCATGCCGAGACGCCTCCTGGTCGTCCTCCAGGGACAGGTCGGAATCCGAGGGTCGACTAGTGTTGAATTCGGCTGAACCCTAAAGGAAAGAATGCCTGCTTTCAATTACGTTAGAAAAGGGCTGAATTTACATTCAAGTTCCAAGTAGCCAATGTCCCTCAAGGTTATGTTCTAACATTGACTGCAATCTGGAATTGTTCCTGGTTTCCGACTGAAGAACAGTTCAATCATTCCTTTTCCAAGTATTTGCATTTCGATTTTGCTTTTCTACACAATAGATGCAGGCATGTCAAATATTAGGGTATCATTGTCTGACTTGAACATGATTCTGTTGAGCTCAGCCAGAATGAATACTGTACATGAAAAAGAATGTAAGGAAACAAATGAATTAGCACAAGCTCAAGTGAACACAATGACGTGCAAGACCCCCAGGAGACCGTGACCAACTGACATTTAACATATGGGATTCCCAGCGAGGTGCAAATTCAAAGCCAAGCAGGCATTGGAAGGAACGGAAGAGTGCCAAGAATGGCTGAAGGTGCCGTAAAAGTGAATGAAGTGGAACCACCAATACACCAATTGAGGATGATTTCCACAAAAAGCAGGGGCATACTTCCGAGAGGCACAATGTTTAGTTTGAAATGATTCAAGTTTCAGCTTTGATGGATCGACTACAGCGTTCAATCCATTTCTTGGCCAGCTTGTAACAACATCGACAAGATACACCATTCAAGTATGCCAAAAAAAGACAAGTGTTCTTGTTAAAAACAGTGATTGAGCCCATTCCATATTCTTGCTGAATCAGAAACCTGGACACAAAACGTAGAACAACAGCTATGGGACTCATTATACCTTTATCCACAGTGTCAGAGTTCAGAACAACCTCCATCTTGGCTCCAAAATGGTTTGCTCCACCCAATCCCTCTTGGACTGTACTTTGAGCGCAGCAGGACGCAGCTTCATGGTGATATACAGTCATGATAAACAGCAATGGTTCTTAACCTGGGTTTGATCGAACCCTTGGGGTTTGGTGAGTCGATCTGCAGAGCCTCCGCCGACACACTTCTATTAATTACGGAAACGGAACATTTCGTCCAGCCCCAGAGGTTGTTTTGTCCGTTGTTATGCCCGTTTAGCAATCGGTAGAGCTTCGGGCAAAACGGAGAAATACAACAAGAAATCATGGGGGCAGTATAGAGTCAGAAGCGTACCAAATCGGATAAATGAATACAGAGAGAGAAGAAGAGAGCTCGACTGCTGCTGCTCCCCCCCATTCACAACAAATGAACAGGCTAGCGGCTAGCCAGTAGCTGGCAGTAATCAACTAACTATGTATCTATAACTCATGTATCACGGAACATGATGGGAGTGAGCGTCCTATCTGCATGATTTGCAACGCCAAGTTGAGCAACTCTAGTCTAGCACCAGCAAAACTAAAGGAACACTTCTTCAAGCTGCATGGAGACGGGGAATACAAGAACACAACACTTGCTGAATTCAAGGTGAAGAGAGCTAGATTCGATGAAAGGGCCACTCTGCCTGCACTTAGATTTGTGCCAGTTAGCAAAGTTTATGCATTGTGTTGGTTTTGTTCTTTGAACAAGGTGATGTTTATGCACGGCTCATTTTGTGTAGCAGTAAAAAACATATCTATGTCTTGAATTTGAAAAATAATCATTTAATTTTTCAATCAAGAGCGGTTCGGTGAATGCAAATACGAAACTGGTGGGGTTCGGTACCTCCAACAAGATTAAGAACCACTGATATACAATAAGTACATGTGGAATATTTCTGAACTTTGACCAACCTGTACCAATACCATACTTTCATGATCATTCCTCGATTTTACTGCATTTAATAGGATTCCAACTGGCAGACACCCTAATTAAGAGAGAGCACCTCTTTACGATGTTTTTAAATGGGAATGAGAGAAGCTTGACCCTGTGGCATACATGTGGGTTAATATATTAAAATTAAAGCCAAGGTACTATTAACTCATTTACTGCCAGACGTGTGCATAAATGTGTCCACTACAGTGCCAGGGTTTTTGTCATTGGAACTCAAATTGCAGGACCCACAGAATATTGTGTTTCAGGGACACATAAACATGCAATGCAGCCTTAGAAACCTTAGACTCTCTACTTTCATCGGATAAAAAAAGTTAATTTCTAAATTATATGGGTCTGGAGATATATGAGCTTGAAATGAGGGTGGCTGTTCAAAATACAATGCAATACATACATATTGGTCTATAGAGCGCTTTAACAACAGCTGAAACTGGAACGAAGCGCTAACATGAAAAAAAGGGAAATGCTGCCCCTTTGTGGAAGGGAAAAACATTGCCACAGGTCTGACCAGCACTTTATTGGCACCCCCTGCAAGAAAAGAACGAAACTCGAACAAATTCGGGAATGGCGCTCCACGTCATATTTTCAATTCCCAAATAAATTTGGGGATGGCAGTGAATGAGTTTACAAGCTAACTGACTGGATGACAAATAATGTAACTCATTTCAGGGCAAACGAAAGAACAGTTAGAAATGTGGTTCATGTGTTTAACCTGTCATGCATTGCATTTCATATGAAACTTTAAAAAAGTCCCACAGTCCATTTTCAGTATTTTTGGGATTCACTAATGGGGCTGGCTTCTTGCAGGAAAAAAACACAAACTATTAGTACGAATAAACAAGTGCTGATGATGTATCAAAATGAGTTACTTGTCTTCCTCCAGAAATTATCAGGGTTAATATGAGATGTATTATTAATATTATCAGTCTATCCATTTTCCCTGACCGCGTTATCTTCATTAGGATCGCGGGGGTGCTGGAGCCTATCCCAGCCGTCTTCCGGCACTAGGCAAGGGGACACCCTGAATAGGTAGCTAATCGCAGGGCACACAAAGAAAAACAACCATTCACTCTCATACTGCCACTCATGTTTTTGGAATGTGGGATGAAACCGGAGGATTCGAGGAGAACATGCAAACTCCACACTAGGAGGCCAGACCGGGTCTTGAACTCACAACCTCTCCACTGTGAAGCCAGCGTACTAACCACTCGACTACCGGGCCGCCCTGTATTATCATTCTATGTTTCGCAAATCCAATCCAGTCCTTGTTTGCTGCGTCTCAACTTTTAAATAACCTCAAAGATAGTCAAAGCAGTATACGTCCATCCATCCATCCAACTTCTGCCGCTTATCCGGGGTCGGGTCGCGGGGGCAGCAGCTTCAGTAGGGAAGCCCAGACTTCCCTCTCCCCAGCCACTTCTTCCAGCTCGTCCTGGCGGATCCCGAGGCGTTCCCATGCCAGCTGGGAGACATAGTCTCTCCAGCGTGTTCTGGGTCGTCCCCGGGGTCTCCTGCCAGTGGGACATGCCCGGAACACCTCGCGAGGGAGACGTCCCGGGGGCATCCTAATCAGATGCCCGAGCCACCTCATCTGGCTCCTCTCGATGTGGAGGAGAAGCGGCTCGACTTTGAGCCCCTCCCGGATGACCGAGCTTCTCACCTTATATCTAAGGGAGAGCCCGGACACCCGACGGAGAAAGCTCATTTCGGCCGCTTGCATCCGGGATCTCGTTCTTTCGGACACAACCCATAGCTCGTGACCATAGATGAGGGTTGGGACGTAGATCGACCGGTAGATTGAGAGCTTTGCTTTTTGGCTCAGCTCCTTCTTCACCACGACAGATCGGTACAAAGTCCGCATCACGGCAGACGCCGCACCGATCCGCCTGTCGACCTCTCGATCCCTTTCACCCTCACTCGTGAACAAGACTCCCAGATACTAAAACTCCTCCACTTGAGGCAAAATCTCCTCCCCTACACGGATAGGGCACTCCACCCTTTTCCGACTGAGAACCATTGTCTCAGATTTGTAGGTGCTGATTCTCATCCCAGCCGCTTTACATTTGGCTGCAAAACGCTCGAGAGAGAGTTGGAGAGCTCCACTTGAAGGCCCCAACAATACCACATCATCTGCAAAAAGCAGAGATGCTATACTGAGGCCACCAAAACGGAAACCTTCAACGCTTCGGCTGCGCCTAGAAATTCTGTCCATAAAGGTTATGAACAGAATCGGTGACAAAGGGCAGCCTTGGCGGAGCCCAACCTCTCACTGGAAACAATTCCGACTTATTGCCGGCAATGCGAACCAGATTCTGACATCGGTCGTATATGGACCGAACGGCCCGTCCGTTCTCCCTTTTTAAAAAGGGGGACCACCACCCCGGTCTGCCAATCCAGAGGCACTCTCCCCAATGACCACGCAATGCTGCAGAGGCGTGTCAGCCAGGACAGCCCCACAACATCCAGAGCCTTTAGGAACTCCGGTCGGATCTCATCCACCCCCGGGGCCTTTCCACCGCGGAGCTTTTTAACCACCTCAGTGACTTCAGCCACAGAGATCGGAGAGCCCACCTCGGAGTCCCCAGACACTGCCAAGGAAGGCGTGTTGGTGGAGTTGAGGAGGTCTTCGAATTACTCTGCCCACCGGTTCACGACATCTTGAGTCGAGGTCAGCAGCGCCCCATCCTCACTGTACACAGTGTTAGTGGTGCAATGCTTTCCCCTTCTGAGACGCCGGATGGTGTCCACCAGCGAGTACGGGGGGTTGCCGCAACGACAGGCACCAACCACCTTACGGCCACAACTCCGATTTGCCGCCTCAGCAAGGGATGTACGGAACATGGTCCATTCGGACTCAATGTCCCCCACCTCCGACGGGACATGTGTAAAGTTCTGCCGGAGGTGGGAGTTGAAACTCCTTCTGACAGGGTATTCCGCCAGACGTTCCCAACCAACACTCACAACACATTTGGGTCTGCCAGGTCGGACTGGCATCTTCCCCCACCAACGGAGCCTACAGCTCCGCCCCTCTCTTCACACGAGTGTCCAAAACATGAGGCGCAAATCCGATGATACAACTATAAAGTCAATTATCGAACTGCGACCAAGGGTGTCCTGGTGCCACGTGCACATATGGATACCCTTATGTTTGAATACGTCCAATAACAAAACACCACTCCTGTTCTGATCGGGGGGACCGTTCCTCCCAATCACGCCTCCAGGTCTCACTGTCATTGCCCACATGAGCATTGAAATCGCCCAGCAGAACAAGGGAGTCCCCAGGGGGGGCGCTCTCCAGCACACCCCCTAGGCCTAAGGTCTCCAAAAAAGATGGGTACACTGAACTGCTGTTTGGTGCATGTGCACAGACAACAGTCAGAACCCGTCCCCCCACCCGAAGTCGAGGGGAAGCAACCCTTTCGTCTACCGGGGTGAATCCCAACGTAGGCGATAAGGGGGGCAATAAGTATGCCGACACCTGCTCTACGCCTCTCACCGTGGGCAACTCCAGAGTGGAAGAGAGTCCAACCCCTCTCGAGAGGGCTGGTACCGGAACCCAGGCTGTGTGTGGAGGCAAGCCCAACTATGTCTAGTCGGAACTTTTCGACCTTGTGCACCAGCTCGGGCTCCTTCACTGTAAGAGAGGTGACATTCCACGTGCCAAGAGCTAGCTTCTGCAGTCGAGGGTCGGACCGCCGGGGTCCCCGCCTTTAGCTGCCGCCCAGCTCACAATGCACCCGACCCCTCTGGCCCATCCCATGGGTGGTGAGCCCTTGAGAAGGGGGACCCACGTTTCCTCTTCGGGCTGAGCCCGACCGGGCCCCATGGGTGTAGGCCCGGCCACCAGGCGCTCGCCAACGAGCCCCATCTCCAGGCCTGGCTCCAGAGAGGGGCCCCGGTGACCCGCGTCCGGGCAAGGGAAAACCAAGCCAATTTATGTTTTTCTTCATATGGGGTCTTCTGAGTCATACTTTGTCTGGTCGACTCATGGAGATGACCGTCAAACTACAACGTTAGAAAAGAAGACTGAAATAATCATTGTCAATCGCCCTGCCTGGATCAAATTACATGGAAGGAGTTTATTTACTCGTGGTGCTATCTGAAAATCACATACCTTTGTGGTGAATTGCTCTAAATATAGAAGCGGCAGGGGACGAAAGATTCGTGACTAAGAGTCTGCCTGCAGAGCGATGCAACAAAAACGGGCGCATCACAACGTACCTTGTTTAAGATTAGTCCTGTAGCGCTGGAGTCAGACATGATGGCCCCCCACCTCCCCTATAGTTGCAGGGGGGAGATGGAGGGAGGCACCATCAGCCTAAGTGCTTCACAGCTGCCATTGCTGCTGCTTTGCCTACAGTCATTTCCTCTCCAACGGAGATGCAGCGACTGCTCTGTGCACTGCTCAGCATCAGCTCCACCCCGATCGAAAATCTCAAGCATCTGCCTCTGCAACATCAGACGTTGTTACTATGAGTAACAGCCAATCCCTCATTCAGTATGGTCCGGTGTCACTTTGAACAATAAAGGGGTTGTATTTTTACGTGCCGCAGAATGCTCCATGAGCTGTTCAAAGCCAGTGTGTTAGATTTTATTCTGCTTTGTTTGGATTGGATTTGCCTTTATTAGTCTCGCAGTGGAGAAATTTACATTTCAAAGCCGCAAAGGGATGAAAGGAATGAAAGTAGAAAACAAAATACAGGAGCCGCTGGAAAGGAAGCCACTCTTGCGGCACCGTCTTGAAGTCAAAAGAACAGTGTTGTTTGCAGTGTTGTTTCTTTTACTTTGTTTGTTTGCACGTTTGCATGCCATTAATAATATAAAAAAAACACTGGATGAGTCGTTAGCACATTTATATCTCTGAATTTTAAGTTTGGAAGTCAAAATCTATACTCATGTGTCGAGCTTGCGTGTCGTTTTTCTTTTTATTCACAATGGAAAACATGCCTTGAAGATTTGAAATTGCCCAAATGTGATGTGATTTTTTTTTCAATTCCAGAATAAATTCGGGAATGGCGGTGAATGAGTTAAAAATGGACAAAACACCAAATGACGTCAAGGCACCACCTTATTAGGAGTGCCAAATCCTGCCACACCTGAGAGGACATTTCCAACTCTATTGTGTTGAACAGTGTTCAATTGGGAGTGACATTGAAGCGTCTGTTGTGATCGATTGTTTGTGAATATTGAACTCCTAATGACTGAAACTACAGTAGCATAATTCTCGAGTCAAAGGAGAAATCAGTTGAGGACAGCTCGGATCTTGACAAACCCACACAAAGGTTTGAAGGGACAACTGTATTACTGCTAGCTGGATTGGTTTGACCTTGTTTCATAAATTCAAGGTAAGAATGGAGCACTGAGAGGAAGGAGAAAATGTATTCATCCTTGTCTTAAAGGGACAGAACATCCTCCAAGGCACTCAAGACCCAACTTTGGAATCCATTATGCTCTCATCGGCCTTCATTTAAGGTTCATGCCTAAGAATGAAGTGCACTCCACCACAACTTTTAGCACAACATGGCTTCAGGGCTTCATTTCTGGCATGTCTTTTAAATGAAAAGCAGAACTACAGGCACTCATACACACATGCATGCTCACACTCACACACATGCACATACACACACAGCCTTTGGAGTGGACAATAAAGGGTGACTATTTTCATCATTAGAGCTGAACATGAAGCAGGAGTTGGGGCGCAGAGCCTCCAACCAAGCGAGGAATTGGCGAAAGAATGAAGAACACGAGGGGAAAAAAAGAAGACTAGCAGGGAGGAAATATCATTATGAAATGGTCATTTGCTGCTTACTTGGATTGGATTGGATTTGCCTTTATTAGTCTCACAGTGGAGAAATTTACATTTCACAGCAGCAAAGTGATGAAAGGAATGAAAGTAGAAAAACAAAATACATGAGCTGCTGGAAAGGCAGCCACTCTCGCGGTGCCGTCTTGAAGTCAAAAGAACAAAAAAAACCTAAACATAATATGACAGCACAAAGACAATATGACAAAACAAAGACACAGAGAGTCATTCATTCTTCAGGACTTGCTGTACCCTCTTTGTGATGACATGAAACAGTTCTAGATGAAAGAGGAGAGGATCAAAGCATGACTTCAATGTCAAACTAATAAAATGAATTGATGACAAGAGAAGTGAGGGGAAGATGGCAGCAAAATAGGACGAGATTAGCACAATTTTTGTTTTGTTTTTACTCTTCAGTCCGTCTAATTATAGCTCAGCGTTGTCTCGGCTTCTCATTTCTCTCATTTTTGTGCCTCACCTCATCTTTTTCATTTCCTCCTCCATCACCTATTTTCTTGCATCCACCTCTCTTTCTCAGATGGAGGAGTATTGTCAAAGTTTACTGACTTTAGATGATTTCCCTCCTGAAAAGAACAAAGTAGATTTGAGACAGCCTCAGTTACCTTGACAGATGCCACCTCTGCCATCTGAATGTGAACTACAGTTTGTGACCAATATAGAAATCAAGGAGATGGAAAAATAACACATTACATCAAGTAGCATTGTTTTATCCTACTGGTACTTTCATGCAAGTGCGATGGTAGCCGTTTTTAGCTCTTGTCACAAGGGGTTCCCAAAACTATGCACAGAGACAAACACACTGATGGAAAAAAAGGCAGTGAGAGGCGAACATTCAGTTCATATAGTCCATAAAAGGATATGTGAGTCTTGCGTGCTTTATTTTGAGTATTGCTATCCGAGTTGTGTTTTATGGCCAAACGTTATGTATTTACATTAACGTTCATGGCGGAACAAGTATTTACAACCAGACATATTACATCTCAGCAGTGGCGAGTCGTGCATTTCAAAAGTAGGCCCTCAGTAGTGCTACGTCTGAAACAATCCACAGCTCCGACTGTAAAAAGTGTGTCATTTACTACAAGTCCACTAGAGGGTACCATCAGCCAGGAAATAACTGTCTGACCTTTCTTCATGACTTCCATCTTTTCTTGAAAAGTCCGTCTTGAAAATGGCATGAACAGTAATTCTGCATCCAAATCACATTTCTTCTCCTCCTTCTGCCATTGTGGGTTGACAAAACCACGATTAAATCAACACAACAATACATTTGCTTATGCAGCTCGCTACCGATGCAGTGTGCTACCGATACATGCAGCCACCTGACACTTTTGGATGCCACAAAGCGAGGACAACGTGTCAGTGACTCGAAGAGCTGGCCAAATGAATGAGACAAAGTTCTCCAATCAATAATAAGAACAAGTCTCAAATTTTCACCATTTATTTTATGAAAACATATACTGTTGAAAATATGATTAGGTATTGTTGTACAAGACAATATAAGTGTCCTGTGCAGTATTTTGTCTCAATGGCAGTCGGCTGGGTCTCAATCGCTTTTGCTCCCACCACATCATCTAACAGCAATACATATCGTCACAAAACCAGCGTCTGAGAGTGGCTTTTCGTGAAACGTGATGATGAATGTAGCGAGTGTTCTCTGTGCAGTGCACGCTTGCACAGTTCTGTTGATCGCACCCCAATTGATTGCTGCCTGTAAAAATGAAAAAGCAACAGAGGCCAGGCAGGGCCCAGTGAGGCTGATGTGGAGTGGTGTCAGGTCGTTCTGGAACCTGTAATCGAAAAGCGGCTTAGGTGTACCCTTGAGAGCTGAATGACAAGCCATTGGACTTCTAAAGGTACAAATTTAGCACCTTTTGGTCTAACTCCAATTCACAGCAATCACACTGAATAGCTAGCCTGGGCCAAATGTCTTTTGTCGAACAGCACACCCTGTCCAGCTTTTTCATTTTTCTCAACGTTGAGTTTTTCTGTCCAAACAAGGCAAGGCCAATTTGGCTCACCATTTGTGAGTTACCATTTATTTCAATATGTGGATAAGTCACTGCTTTTGCATAACGTGTAAATGGGCACTGTGTCATCAGAAGTGTTCAGTGTGATTGTTTTCTTCCAGCCTCCATTTGAACATGCAAAACATGGTTCCGCTCATAAAGTCACTTTCTTAGCGGGAATTTAATTAGCTTGTCTTGGGAGCTACCAAAAATATGGCTACATTTAGCGACCACGGTGCAAAATGGACACAACCTGCTATGTGCTTTTGTCAATGAATTTCACTGGTATGGTATGTGCAGTGCATGCAGTACATGTCAACAAGGACCAAATACATTAATACATACATAGATGAATGAATGAATGAATGAATGAATGAATGAATGAATGAATGAATGAATGAATACAAATTGAGGATAAAGCAGTTTGGAAAATGGATGGATGGAAAAACAAACTAAATAAACTAAATAACAATAAAGAAATAAAAATAAAAAAACGCAAATCAAAACACACAAATGACACGCTTTAACTACACGCAGAGCCTGCATTGCCTAGGTCACTTTGCTTTCCACTTGTTCATGTATAACATCATCTAACCATAATTATTTTAAACGTGCACAAACATATTACAAACAATTTTAAATGTACCATGATTTCAAAAGAACGTCAAAATGGACGTGTCATACTGTTTTCCCGGGCTGTGGTGTGATTGGTCAATCTGTTTCAGCGGTGCAGCTCGGTGAAAGGTTTTTTGAGACCAACCCAGCAATTAATCTTCCATGTATTCTACTAAGAGTAACCCTGAAATGAAGCATCTTGCAGAGCTGATGTGACAACAAGCTCTTTTGATGTTGGAGGCACCTCGCCCTCAGCACAAAGGGGAAGCTGAGGCAGCATTCCGGGCAGAAGTGGATCATCCCATCTGACATTGCAACCAGAGTCGAGCAGAGTGGATCAATAGGAGAGTTGCACAAACGGAGAAGCTCCATCCTGTCTTGAGCAGCTCCACCCTCTTCATACCCTAATGATACTTTGTGATGCTACTGCAGACAATACAAAAGTACCGTGACCCCCATTTATCATCAAGTAAGCACACCATAAGATAGGTGAAAATATGCAAAAAAAGAGGGACCATATATAAATTAATAAATGCATACTGACTTTTACGTCTCCCATGTGCTTTAAACACGCTGACACTTGGAATAACTTACTTTTTTTTTCCTCAAAAGATTTTCTTGCTTACACGGTTCTCCAAATAAGAGGTAGAGAGATATTGGTTCACTCACAGTTGTTCGAAATGTTCAACCAAAATGTAATTGTATGTAAAGCTAACAGCTTAAAGCTAACAGATCATGGGAAATGTCATAGACGGGCTAACGGATATCTGCATTGATGTTCCAGTAATTGTAAAACTTCAGAGAGCAGCAAGATACAAGTAAGGAGAGCATACAATACATGGTTCTACACTGAAGGAACTGTGGACCCTATTCCCATAAAACTGAATGAGAAAAAAACTCATCTGATTTGAATTCTGGTCAGCTCACACTTGAGTCACATGACTTAAGAGCTAACTCCCAATAACGTCATATGACAAGTGCTGTCAGCTAATTTTTTGTCAAATCCACCAAATGAAAAAAATTGACCAAGTTGGATGCATTCATTTCCTCATCCATTTAGTCTTACAAAGTTCGCAGGCTTGCAGCTGTCTTTGGGCAATAGGTACACTCTGCCAGCCAGCCAATCACAGTGAATACGTAGACAAATAACAATTCACTCTCAAAATTGCAACCAGGGACATTTTAGTGCTCTATTTGTGCAATGTAAGAGGAAACCAGATTAAAAAAAGATACACGCAGAAAGTCGCAGGAATCAAGCTGCACCTCACCTGTACTGTGAGGCTGATGTCCTAACCAGTACGCCCCACATAAAATCACTTGCTCAAAAGACATGGCAACGATAACACAAGGGTATTCAGTACTTTCAAGTCACTGTAACCCTAGCGTTGTTCGCAAGCACAAACAACACGCCTTCATGCTTAGGGTGCTCTGACATCTTGCATTAGCCATCTGCAAAGAGTAACGCTACTGATGCAATAAGGACGAGGCAATGACACGGAGGCAGCCACGGACTGATGCACGAAACAGTTAGCATACCAAGAATCTCCACCGTTAATTCACACTCCAGACTACAGCAGTGCCATGCAGCCGGGATGGACAACATTTATTTACCCCAAATCTAGCTTTCAAGCAGCCAACCTGCAAACAATGTCAACTTGGGGCCTCACTGTTCAGAAAGCGATTGTTCTTTTGATAAATTACATAACAGGACACATACTCATTTTGCGTTAAGGTACATGGTTTATGAACCAGTTGCCATTGTATATTGTTGTTGTATACCTCGGGCCCAATAAACCTTACCACCTTCACGTGTCCTGTGATTTGTTCTTGTTAGCATGTCCAGAGTGAGTCGGGAGAAGACGTGTTCAATTTTGTGTTCACTCACAGACACTGTCAGACTGTTCACTGGACATTAAATATACAGATATAAAATCCGTAAATAATTAGTGGATTTTATTCAATAACATCCACTAGTTCCGGGATGTTGTCGTGGATGGGAGAAAGAGTGTGAAGGCAAGGCTGGAGACAATGGCGGCCACACAAACTGCAACATTGAGCACAAATTGGACTTTTTCACATGGGGCCAAGGACACCTTTGTCGCCAGTACTGTTGTTTAGAATTAGACAATAATGGATTTTTGTTTCATTATTTTGAGGGGGCACTGTTATACTAGCTATCCACTGACTCCGTTGAGGCAACAATGGCATTTCTTTTAGTATTGTCCAATATAATAAAATAGAGACAACATTTGACAGGTGTCAAGCAGTGGCGGGCTGTGGATTTCATCGCTAGGCCTTCAGTAGTGCTACGTCTGACTTAACCCAGACTGAATAAAGTGTTGTGTGATTTACTACAAGTTCATTAGAGGGTACCAGTATCCAGGAAATAACTGGCATACCTTTCTTCATGATGTTCATTTTTTCTTGAAAAGTCCATCTTGAAAATGGCTTTAACAGAAAATCTCCAAACAAATCCATTTATTCTCCTCATTCATTGTGGGTTAACAAAACTGCTATTAAAGCAACACAAGATATTTGCTTATGCAGCTCGCTACCGATACAGTGTCCTCGCTCTGGCCAATATGCTCTTGTCACTAGTGGCTGGTGATAAGAGCAGTTTTCTCAAACTATAATTGGCTCGTGGCTAGCCAATTATAGTTTGCGAAAACTCTGATGTTGACCAGCGCCTTCAAGAAGGCATTGCTACCCCTTTTGAGATGCCAACTTGCAATCTGATTGGATAGAGCAACAGTTTGATCGACACGTTTGATGCGAAAGGGTCCGCAGAACTGATTGTCCATGTATATTTCTGACCCTGGTAACAAATGAAGGTTGAAATGTGATTGGTTAAATGCTTAAATATGAAAACACACGCCTGGAAGCAGCGCGACAGGGAAAAAGTAATGAAAAAAAGCTGAAAGACAATTTTGAATTATTTAATAAGAATTCATGGACAAAATATAATTGACATCAGTCCGTGATTCAGATATTTTTAGGCCAGCAGAGAAGGTTTCACGGGCCTTGACTGTCCGCCGCTGCATTGAAGAGATACAATGAATAAATAAATAAAAACTACCTCTTATGTATTTTGCTGTTATCATATGTTAATCATCAAATAACATACTAAGTGTTCACAGTTGTCTTTTGCTGTTCTCTCTGTACCATCTCAGAGCTCCTTTCCGTCAGAATATATTTCCGATAAATATTCAGAGCATGACAAAATTAAGCACCAAGTAAGTACATCTCTGCAGAAACAAAACAGCTCAACATAAAAAGGCTTCTAGATCCATCAAACACCATCACCGAGCAACCAGACAGGACATTTTAAAAAAGCGTTCCCGGACACACCACTCACTTGAGGGAATGCTCACCCTGACTTCCTCAAACTGCTCTGCAGGACCGCTGGCGCAAACTAACTAATCTACATGAAATTGCAAATAATTTTGTCCACTGCAGCATCCTTCACTAATCGCACGTGTTTGCTTCTTTGCTGACTCCATTACAGCTCTGAGTTTGAGTTGGCCCTAATTGGTGCTTCTTGACTGAGGGAATGTCAGACTCATAAATATGTAATGGTGTCCTACATAAAGCCAACAACGTAGCGTTTAGCATGAAAACATCCTAAGTACTGTTTGAAAATCGTTGTCTCCCAAAGAAAAATGTACCACCCATGTTGCATACATTTTCTCGCCGACCTTTTCCTTGGGTAAGTAACAGGAAATTACGCACGTGCAGCGTTTTAAGGCAGAAGCCGGAATGGTTGACCATTTCAACATTGCTGGTTCATCAACTTTAATCAACGGATCGCGCACTGATGCATTCTCGCACACAAAGAAAGCACTTTGCGCCTCACGGGGCAGGCTTTTAGTGCTCCGTCTCATGCACTATTTAATTGACCCGGCACAAGAAGCCTCTAGGTCCCAGATGCACTCCTCCCTCAAAGGAACACGCCCACCCGCACAACCCGAGATCCTCACACGACGCCACTCAATACCTTTTGCCGGTAAACGCTCGTTAAATTCTTTTCACCGCGCAGTCAACCTCTCAAAGTTTCTGTCCCTGGAGGAGGAGCAGAAATGTTCTCCACGTGTCATCCATGCACTGTTGTACCTCATCCTCGAGTGGCAATGTAGCAAAGACACATACGACCAAAGCAGAGTACCGGTACATTACTCACTCATTGGAGGTTGGGAAGCATCTGCGTCGCTCCCTTTGCTCTCGCTCTGCTAGACAGCCATGGTGTGCTCCCTCTCCCGGACAACACTTAAGTGCACCGCTGCGTGCTTGAGTGGAGAGGTTCCTTCTCGTGGATTTTGTACACAGCATACCCGCCCACCGCTGCTGCTACGTCAGCAAGCCTCTATTGCGTCTGCTTATCGTCCTTTCAAGCATCTCTTCTCCCGAACAAAAGCAAGACAATTAAAGAGCAAGCACAGTCTTTCTGTTTTCATGCAGTCATAGAGAATATTTCTGTCGGCACTGTTGATTGTTTTTCTCGATGCATTATTTTGTTTTAAGACACATGCGGTGATGCCATCAAAGTGTTACTTTAACCTATAATTAAATAACCACGTTGCTTTTGTTAGTTTAATAATCTAATTACTTTTAAAAGTCATAATTCGTTATTATGCAACATGATATTACAGGGGATTACATGAGATTAATGTCGCAATACAATTGCGACAGTGGTCTCATACACTATAGCCATTTCTTTATCAATTGGTGATGATATTTGACATCATTTGAATGTGTCACTTATATTTTAATGTAATCCCATGCATGTACATTGGATTGGATGAGCCTTTATTAGACTCAAATGGTGAGTATAGTTTAGCTTTTTTGAATGTTGCTGTGCCGATGATCATTTTGTGTTTGGGAGCCTTTTCCTGAGCATCTTCATCTTTATTAAATTCAGAGTTGCTTGTTCTGTAGCCACAAGGGGACATAAACCGGTGTCTTCCTGTGCCGGTCCCAAGCCCGGTTGTGTCAGGAAGGGCAGCCGACGTAAACGCTTGTCCAAAACAAACATGTGAATCAAACCTCTGAAGAGGACACTGATTCGCTGTGGCGACTGCTTGAAGGGAAAAAGGAAGTCGAAAGGAAAGAAGGAGTCTCGCAGTGAAGAACTTTACACTTAACAGCAGCAAAGTTATGGAAGGAAGAGGAAAGGAAATGAAGAAGTAGAAAAACAGAATACAGGAGCTGCTGGAAAGGCAGATACTCTTGCGGCGCCATCTTGAATTCAAAACAACAACAAAAAACTAAATAATAAATAATGTGACACAACAAAAAAAAGACAGTCATTCCATCTTAAGCACTTTCTCGACCACCTTTGTTGTATGAAGCAGTTCTAGATGAAAGACGAGAGGATCAAAGCCTCCTTTTCACTAATGTATCGGGGATGTCATGGTGGAATGTGCAGGTCAGCTACAAGCAAACTGTTGAAAGCAAACAAAACGGTAGCATCCATTGACAAAAATAGATTGACAAAAATAGATTGTCTCACATCTCCTGTCCATCTCCTGTCTTATGCAACATAGTTGCATAAGACAGTTGCACATACGCATCGGCGCTCTGCGCTGAAGCTCCTTTCTTCTCATCGCGGGCTCCTCAAGTCATGCATCCATCCAGCCGCAGACTGTCCAACAGCACAGTGTCACTATACAGTTCCATTTTGGCTACTGTTGAAAGAGTTCAAAGAGTTAATGGCTTGGGGGAAGAAGCTGTTTAAATGTCTGCTGGATTTGGTGCGCATGGATCGGTAGCGCCTGCCTGAGGGGAGTAGCTGGAAAAGGTGGTGGGCAGGGTGCGGAGGGTCCAGTAGGGTTTTCCGCGCCCTAGTTTGGATTCTTGCAGTGTGCAAGTCCTCGAGAGTGGGTAGGGCGGTGCCAATGATTTTTTCCGCCGTCCTAACTGTCCGTTGAAGTCGGATTTTGTCCATTTTTGTGGCGGCCCCGAACCAAACGGTGATGGAAGAACACAGGATGGATTCGATGACAGCCGTGTAGAAATGTTGCAGCACCTCCTGTGGCAGGCCATGCTTCTTTAGCAGCCTCAGGAAGGACATTCTCTGTTGGGCCTTTTTCAGGATAGAGTTGGTGTTGACCTCCCACTTCATGTCCTGGGAGACTGTGATTCCCAGGAACTTGAAGGTCTCAACGGTTGACACCAGGCAGTTGGATAGTGTGAGGGGTAGCTGTGGTGATGGATGTTTCCTGAAGTCCACCATCATCTCAACTGTCTTGAGCGTGTTCAGCTCCAGGTTGTGACGGCTGCACCAGAGCTCCAGCTGCTCCACTTGTTGTCGGTACGCAGACTCGTCGCCGTCTTTGATGAGACCGATGACCGTGGTGTCGTCTGCGAACTTTATGAATTTGACAGCTGGGTGCGTTGAGGTGCAGTCGTTCGTGTAGAGAGAGAAGAGCAATGGAGAGAGGACGCATCCCTGCGGGGCTCCAGTGCTCGTGGTTCGTGTTGTGGATGATATATTTCCCAGTGATATTGGTCATGTGACGGTCACAGACTGACATACCTGAGCCGCATGTGATACAGTATGTGATGTGATGCAAGTCCTCCTCCCGCTGTCTAACTGTGGCACGATTGGCTGATCTTGCAGTCATTGTTGATGTTTCATTGGATGAGGGATGTGTAACCATTTTGGCAGAATGAAGGATCGGTCGCGAAATCACTCAATGTGTTTATAAGACATTGTATGAATTATCATTTCAACCCTTTAAAAGGTGTTGTACGAATTAGTAGAACACATGTAAAAAATGTGTCCATAAATGACTCTTATATACAGGACATGGCCCCACACCCTCTGCCCCGTTTCTGCATAGCTCTTGGATGTCATGAATTTCTAAACTAAAAACAGCCCCACCCTTGTTCACCTTAAGTGCTATTACACACCTCACATGAAGTAAAATATATTAAAAATATCTTTATGACATAAATCAATAAGTGCATATAACTATAAAAAATATGACTGTACCAGTTGTGGAATTTACCAGTAAAGATTTATAATTCATAGGACGGGTTGCAAGAAACCGCGTGGAAGAAGGTTGTTGGATGCAGGGGTTGCAAGGATAAAAGAAGGAGCAAAGCATCCATTCAAATTCCATATGAGCTATAAATGTGAATAAAACATGAATGAGTGGAGGTTTGAAAGTTAAATAGAAAAAGGCTTCTGTTTGGGGAACTGCATCCAAGCATGGACTGCACATGTCAGTCTGTCTGGCCCACTTAAAGCCTCCGAGGCCAGAGTCCTGCTGCTGGTGCATTATGGATGCGCAGCAGCTATTTTGAGGCAGCGACAGGGTCTAGTAAAGATGGCCTGCCTGTGGTTTGAATATTTGAGGGGAGAAATAAATCACCTGGCTGGTGGAGTCCTCTCACACTGATCCGCTTTTTCTCACAAAGGTCGGGGGGTTGGGCTGGAGCCGATCCCCCCTGTCTTAAGGCAGTAAGCCGGGGACACCCTGAACTGGTTGTCAGCCTATCGCGGGACACACATAGGCAATCAACCATCTGCACTCACACCTAAGGACAATTTAGAGTCTTTCATTAACTGACAATGCATGGTTTTTGAAATGTGGGAGCAAACCAGATTCTCCGGAGTAAACACATGCAGGCACGGAGAGAACATACAGACTTGTTTGGAGGCGAGGGCAAATGAACCTACTCCTACTACTTTTCCTCCATAACTGCCAAGTTTCAAGCAAAAAGAAGCATTAACATATTTCTAGAGCTCGCAATTTTCATTCCTAATACGTATTCAGTGACAGCCATTTTTAATTTCTGATTAAAATCTGCCTGCATTCGATCGTTGATATTTGCTAATCTGTCGCTTATATTTCAGGTAATTATTTTGAATTTTTTCTTGTGTTTTCTGTTCTTGTTTAGAATCTCAAAAGCTTTCCAGTGGTACCTTACTTGTTAAGATCTGCCAAAAATTAAGAAAGTTATGATAGTTTAAACTGTAATAAAGAACTCGATCACAGATTTTCATTGTTTTTACTGTGTTACAAGCAGAAAAATCACCTCATATTTTGAAAATTAAAAATGCCATTATTTCCTTATCATTTGTCATAGAACAATAATCTATACATCATTTGAAAACTATTTAAATGCACTTTAATATGTTATTAGAAACTGTGATGAATTATTATTGACACATTTTGTCACATCCCTACACTAATAGAGATAAGATAACCTCAATGTGGTGCAGTTGTCTGTCGCCATCAATTATATTGTGAAAATATTATTTTCTTTATTTAATTATGCATTAGTTTTTTTTACCTGTATTTTATTTTATTTTATTTTATTTTATTTTATTTTATTTTTAAATAGCGGTGAACGGGAGCCAATCACAATTGACTTTGGATGAGGGTGGTCGGCACCGGTACTGGTTACCAGCCAACCACACACAGACATACAAACATTCTCGCCCACATTTACACCTGTGAACAATTGATTGACCTCTGGTCACTTGATAAGTATATTTTCAGAAGAAGAAGACTAATTGACGGGGCAGTCATAATTGGAATGGCGATAAGATTTGACATCTTACAAAGGTAAAATGTTAAATATTACAGAATAACTATTGACTACTATATTTAAGGCCTTGGTTTGTGATAAAGTTGAGTATTTCCAAGTGTCACAAACTGGCGCAGGCATCTAGCTGTAGCTGCCAAGCACAACACGAGTGGGTCTGTTTTTAAAATACTGTATCTCACAGTGATAGGACATTATACACTCTTAATAATTTTGTTTAAATGATCACTGAGAGTGTAAACACCTGTAGATTTTTTTAATGATGTCTCCCATATCAACATTTGTCTGTTTCGGACATTGTTAAATGATCAACACGATTTGTGTCTTTTATATGACTGAAAGAAATTATTAATGAAAAATAAATAATTTAAATATATATATATATATATATATATATGTGACGGGTGTCACAACAGTGACTGTCTTCATCCCCACGATGCTGCCGTATTAATGAAGACGAGACTCGTGGATGTGTCTTTTTATTTCTTTTATTTCTGCAACACTGCAACACAGTATGGCAGAAGGGATGGGTGAAGTCGCATGGGTTTCGTCTTGTGATTAACCTGAATCTCCTCGAGATTGTTCTCAAATGCAAAACATTGTAGATAACAAAACAGAATTAACAACGTGTGATCGTATAGTGGTTATTTACAGAAAAAGAGAATACAACACAAGTTCACTGTTATTTACAAGATGTCCCTGAACGCATCATGGGCGGAGACTCGGCAGAACACGCGGTGCGCTTGTAATGGCTGGCGCACAGTTCAACCAGCCACGGACACTCACGGGCAAATGAAACACGACACAAGAAACTAAATATTGTTCAATAAAAACGAAATGAAACAATTATTACCTGCAACACAGTATGGCAGAAGGGATGGGTGAAGTCGCATGGGTTTCGTCTTGTGATTAACTGCGATAGAAAAGCGCATATTCCTAAGTTCCACTCGACAAAACGTGAAGTAAATAATGACACAAAAAGTAATCTGAACTCGAAATGAATAAGGGAACTAATTAGATAACACTAGACAGTAAAAAAAGGGGAAACAAAATAAGATATTGTCATGAAAATGCGCGTTAATCAAGGCCAACAGAAAATTGCGACTCACCCTGAATCTCCTCGAGATTGTTCTGGAAACTATGGGCGGGACATAGTGCCACACTGTGCGCCGTTGCGTCACTTCCTTCATAATTTAATAATCTAAGTGCACAACTCCGTTACATACACCCCCCTTAAATTATGCAGAAGTGAGGCAACATACACACGGAAGACAACAGAAAGACCAACAGGCACAATAGACAAGGTTATCGGGCAAGGATGTACGAGGAAGTCAATCATAGGAATTCTTCTTTCAGAAGTGTGAAGGAATAGGGTGGTTCAAAACCCATCCTATCACAGACTAGTAGAAATGCCATTTACATTTCACAAAACAGCACATAACTACACCCGTTACTGAGAAGCCATAAAGATAATGGCGACAATTGGCACACAGCACAAACCCCCAAAAAAAAATCAAATGGTCATATTAAACCCACATTAATGTTGGCATCCCGACTCTCTGATAGGACATTTCACATATCAGCCTGTCAGGGGGTTTAACTGTCCTACCACATCTCGTGAAATTGATGGGGCCCTGTGTGTCTTGTGGTTGTGTGCAAATTACCGCCTCAAGTTCAGTCTCATCTGGGGGTGAGTCAGGGGTCGAGCGTGCTATGTCAAACACCGGGTCTGTGGAAAGTTCAGTCTGTGTGTGGATATCATGGCCTGCTGACAGACTTCTCTCACTGACATCCCCTCGACATGCATCGGCGGAATCATGCTCTGAAGAGAAGTGCTCATGTTCCTCTGTCTGAGCTGGAGACTGCATGACCCAGTTCTCAGTGCGCAGCTGAGTGTCCTCCTGATCATCAGGGACTGAGCTTTTGTCACTCCCACAATGTGCGTCCATCTCTGACCCCTCTGAACACGAACCAGGCTCCACCTGCCCCGAGAATGTCAAGAAGTCAACCGGGAGCAGTAAGTTCCTGTGTACGACCTTCTCTCTGCCTGTGGCATCATCTCGGATCCTGTACACATTGATCAACGGCTTCACAGACACCACGTCATAAGGGGTTGACTCCCAACGATCCGCAACCTTCCGCTTGCCCTTCTCGCCTCGATTGGCTAGTAGCACCTTGTCACCAACAGCCAATGGCGACCCCTTGACTTTGCGGTTGTAGATCTGGGCGTGGCGGGTCTGTTCCTTGGCTGCATGCTGTTGAGCAATTTGCACGGCTTCAGAAAGGTCTCTCTTCAAGGTGCTCACAAACTCATTGTGACTGACAACATTGGCGTTCTCCAAGACATGATGGAACATGATGTCAATGGGCAAGCGAGGGACACGTCCAAACATCAAATAGAATGGCGCAAAGCCCGTCGTCTCATGTACTGTGCAGTTGTAGCAGAAAGTCAACATATTCAACATTTGTGGCCATTTGGACCTAGACTTTGGGGGAAGTGTTCTGATCATCCCTCCAAGGGTCCGGTTGAATCTTTCTGCGATGCCATTACCCATGGGATGATACGGTGTTGTGTGGGACTTATGCACCCCTGCCATCTCAAGAAGATCCTTGATGAGTCTACTCTCAAAGTTGGCTCCCTGATCCGAATGGATCCTTTTGGGGAACCCATAAATGCAGAAGAACTTGTCCCACAGGCAGCGGGCAACTTGCTTTGCTGATTGGTTCCTGCAGGGGAAGGCGAGAGCCAACTTTGAGAAGTGGTCGGTGACGACGAGGACATCGGTGGTTTTCTTGTCGCCGGACTCTGCTGTCCAAAAATCAATGCATACCAGTTCCATTGGAGCCGAAGTGCGGATGTTCTCCAGGGGTGCCCGGGCGTCTGGCTCGGGAGTCTTACCCAAGATGCACCTCTGGCACTGCCTTACATGTTTTGTAATGTCTTTCTCCATCCCTGTCCAAAAGAACCGTTCACTAGCCAAGGAGAGTGTCCGAGAACAGCCCTGATGACCAGCCGCGTCATGCACACCATGTAGGACTTGGTGTTTCAGAGACCCAGGTATGACGAACTGAAAGACTCTTCTGTTCATGTGGCGATCTTTCCTTACTCTGTAAAGAGTCCCGTCACGAACTTTCAGCTTCTTCCAGTGCCTCAGCAACAAAAGAACACAGCTCGTCTCAGCTGCTCTTTCATGTTTGGTAGGTCTCATATGTCGCTGCACATAGAACATGACTCGGCTGACTGTTGAATCTTGGTGCTGCAGGTCACGTAACTGACTATGGGGAATGACAATGGAAGGGTCTTCTTCAGGTAGCTGTAGTGACAATGGGGTTGCTCCAGGGAGTCGAGAGGTCCCGCCAGTCTGATGGACGTCTAAAACTGCAGACACCTCCTGCGCATCAATTGCACTTCCAGAAGACTGATCAGGAGCTTCTCCCTGGGAAACTTCTCCATCATGATCACCAGCCATGTGGACAGCCTGACAGTTGGTGGTGAAACGGAAAGCATCCTGTACAGTCTCATTCACGACCCCTTGGACTCCATTGAGTAGGTATTGGTAGGGTTCTTTCACCAGGCGATGGCTCACGCAAGACTGAACGAAGGGTTCTCGACTCAGTGCATCAGCCACTATGTTCTTGGGCCCTGGGACGTACTTCAAGTCAAAGTCATATGCTGCCAGCTTCGACACCCACCTCTGCTCGCAGGCATCTAGTTTGGGCTTCGTCAGGATATATGTCAAGGGGTTGTTGTCAGACCATGCAGTAAAATGTCTGCCTTTTAGCCAGTGGGAAAACTTGTCACATACGGCCCACTTTAAAGCAAGAAATTCGAGCCGATGTGCAGGGTAGTTCAATTGGGCTCGTGACAGCGTTTTACTCGCAAATGCCACTGGTCTCGCAACCTTGTCATCAGGCTGAAGCTGGGAGAGGACAGCTCCAATGCCGTCAAACGATGCATCGACTGCCAGGATGAAAGGTTTCTCAAAGTCAGGGTGGGCCAACGTTACACTGTTTGACAGATCGTGCTTCAGAGTCTCGAAGGCAGTTTGACATTCAGTGGTCCAGTCCGCCGGTGTCAACTTCACATGACTTGATGCATCCGATGTGGGTTTCGACCTGCGTCTGGCCTTACCACGGGTTTTCTGGCCTGAAAGGAGCTTGAAAAGGGGCTTGGCCTTGATGGAGCAGTCCTCAATGAAGTGCTGATAATACAACACCATTCCCAAGAAAGATCTAATTTTCTTCTGCGAGGGAGTGAGGCCATCACTGTCCATTAGGTCTGGTACCTGTACACTGTTTATCGCTTCCACCTTTTCAGGGTCTGTCCGTACCCCTGACTCTGAGACAACATGGCCAAGGAACTTCACAGATCTCCGAAGAAAGTGACACTTCTTCGGAGCAAGCCTCAGATTATGGTTCTTCAAGCGGGAGAAAACCATCTCCAATCGCTCAAGCGCAATCTCTTCTGTCGGACCAAAGACCATGAGATCGTCAAGATAGCACAGGAGGCTGGTGAAGTTCTTGTCCCCGAAAATGGAAAGCATCATCCGCATGAATGTAGCCGGGCTGTTCGAAAGGCCTTGTGGCATCCGGTTATATTCATGTAGGCCAAATGGGGACGAGAAGGCGGTGTACTTCTTATGGTCCTCAAACAGGGGCACATTATAAAATCCCGAGGTGAGGTCCATGGTGGAGAAGAAGACATTTCCTCCAAGTGCGGCAAGAGCGTCAGCCTGATGGGGCAATGGGTGAGCATCGCGCTGTGTCCTCGCATTTAGCCATCTGAAATCCGTGCAGATGCGCAACTCCCCATTCTTCTTCCACACTAAGACCAATGGAGATGCATATTCACTCGTGGATTTCCGAATAATGCCTTTTTCTTCCATCTCATTGAGAGTCATTCTCAGCTTTTCATATTGACTTGGTGGCACTCTTCGATAAGGCAGGCGGAATGGTCTCTCATCCACGAGGTGTATCTTGTGCACAAATTCAGAGGCCTCTCCACAGTCCATCCTGTTCCGTGAAAATACTGCTTCATATCTCTCAATGAGTTGGAAAAGTCTGTCCCTCCACGTATCGGAGACAGCACATGCATCCAAGTCCAGATCATGTAGTCCAAGCTTGTCCAGTGCTATTTTGATGTCTTCTTTGGACCTTGGCCTTGCGGTGGCATTCTGAACAGATTGGGACATAATTTGGATGTTGTCAGGTTCAGACAAGTCTTCTGTCGCAATGCAGGGAAATACATCTGCCAGCTTTGTGTTTCTTCTCAACACCACTTTTTCAGTCGAGGGGTTGATGACCCTCACTGGGAGCCATCCATCGCCCCACATCGGTGTGATAATCCGGCCAACCAGAATCTTCCTGGATCTGCACCTTGCTTGAGTTGGTTCAACTATGACCGTGCTGCCAACTGACATTGGCGCGCAGGCGGGAAGCTTAGCCCAAACAAGATGTTCACTCTCTGGTTGCAACATCACACATTGCTGCAACTTCAGCGTGCCAACTTTGTCAGGAATCGTTCCACCCCTCCATTTCTCTGTGTTGGAAAGCAGTGAGAAAAAGTGGTGGGAGTCATCATCAATCGAACTACCGGGCTCTGACATGAGCCGCCAATAGCCTTCAGTCTTCCGCATCAGGTGAAGGATTTTCTTAATGGCATTGCTGCCAAGAATTATGTCGTCGGTTTGTCCAGGCACCACAAACATGGGCACAGCTAGCTTGCAATTGTACACGATTATTTCCAAATCACATATGGCCGAAGGCGTCACCTGATGACCACCACATCCTACAATGACAACGTCATCTGCAGAGTAACGTTTGATGTTAGGGTTGCACACTAACAATCGTGCCATAGCCGACTCACTCAATGTGCAACCAGTAGAGCCGCTGTCAATCATTGCGGTCAGGGAAATGCCTGCGACAGTGGCAGTGGTGTAGAACAAGCTATCTGACTTCAGGACCTTGTGTGTGCCTTGGAAGATAACAGTCTTCTCCGTGGGGACACTGGAAGTGAGGGACTCTAATATCGAATCAAGATCATCTGTCGAACTGTTGGGAGGGTCATGAACTTCATCCGCATCATACTCCCTTGGATGCGGAGACATTAGTTTCCCGACAGTAGTGATCTTGTGGGCTGCACTTGTGTGGGGCAGTTGCGTCTGGAGTGATCAGGTGAAAAGCACAGAAAACAAAGTCTTTTTTCGCGGCAGTGAATAAGCGCAGAATGGTCAGCGCTAGCACAGACAGCACATGGTAGCTTATTCAAACCGTCCACCATTGGAAGCCTTGACTTGCGTCTACCAGAGGCAGAGGGATTGTTAGCTCCTTGCAGCAAAACTCTTTCCAGCATGGAAATGACACGCTCAAGATTTGCGGAGTCGGGTGGCCTGGCTGAGTGGGATATTTTATCGTTGTCCTGACATGCTGTATTCTGAAGCATTTCACTTTTATTTACATGAATGGGTTGACTGTTCGCCGCAGCTGGAGTGGCAGTCCTGGGACTCATTTCTGTCTGGTACTCATCCAGGATGGCTTGGACCTCAACTGCCGACCATTTATCCACTGTTTTTGACCTAAATGTCATGGAAAGATCTTTGGATGGACAATTTTTAATAAACATCCGTGTTACGTCGAGGGAAGAACAGTCGAAATCTCTGCCCTGTTCTTTGAGACGATTGGTGGCAACTTCAGCTGCGTTGTTAAGCCTCAACCAGTAGTCATATGGGGCCTCCTTATCCCTGGGCAGCGTGGTGTAAAAGTCTGCTAGAGGGAGAGGTGAACAAGGGGCAGTAGAAAAATGCTTGCGAAGAAGGCTATAGATGGCATTTGGGTTCTGGGTTACATCAACTCCACTGTTTCTTGTGCTAACCTTGACAACATCTTTAGCTCTACCGCTGATGTTCATGAGGATTTCCTCTGCCTGATGCTCAGGAGCTACTTTTGCTCTCCTTATGTAGTTCCTCATTAGGTCTTCCCACTCATCTACATTCATTTGATCAGTGTGGTCACCCTTGAAAGTCGGGGGTTCGCGAACTTTCCTGTGCGGTAGTATCAGAACTTGTGATGAGTCAAGACTTTGTGTTGTTGTGTCAATGGGCGTGTCATGTGGGAATGAGGTGTTATGCATGGGGACGTTATGTGTTGGGCTGAGATGTGCAACAATGCTGTCTGCCAGCTGCTGGCCAATGTGTCTAATTATGTCACTCATCTGACCAACTACGTCAGGTGACTGGGGTAAGGGATCTGTCACTGGTGTGTCAGGAGTCTGTGCGCTCGTCTGAGATGTACTACACTGGGTCTGGGAAGGAACTCTGTCCCCACTAACATAAGTGGCCTCAGCTAGAACCTGCCCATTCCCCTCTACTACATCACTCTGGATGGGACTCCACACCTGTAACATGGTCGGGATGCCTCTACCTCTACCAATACACTTATTAAGAGGTGTGCTAAATGTCCCTTGGAAGGAGCTCATTCTCAAACTTCACAAAAAAAACTTACAGGAAAAAAAAACACAACAATTGCAAAACAGCAGCTCAGACAATCAACAAACAATTTAAAGAACGGGGTCGACACACCGTCCACCGAGTGATGGGATGAAGACACTGTGCAGCATCGCGGTCCCGGTCCGAAGTGGAGAGTCACTTGTGATCGACGGGTCACGGCACCAATGTGACGGGTGTCACAACAGTGACTGTCTTCATCCCCACGATGCTGCCGTATTAATGAAGACGAGACTCGTGGATGTGTCTTTTTATTTCTTTTATTTCTGCAACACTGCAACACAGTATGGCAGAAGGGATGGGTGAAGTCGCATGGGTTTCGTCTTGTGATTAACCTGAATCTCCTCGAGATTGTTCTCAAATGCAAAACATTGTAGATAACAAAACAGAATTAACAACGTGTGATCGTATAGTGGTTATTTACAGAAAAAGAGAATACAACACAAGTTCACTGTTATTTACAAGATGTCCCTGAACGCATCATGGGCGGAGACTCGGCAGAACACGCGGTGCGCTTGTAATGGCTGGCGCACAGTTCAACCAGCCACGGACACTCACGGGCAAATGAAACACGACACAAGAAACTAAATATTGTTCAATAAAAACGAAATGAAACAATTATTACCTGCAACACAGTATGGCAGAAGGGATGGGTGAAGTCGCATGGGTTTCGTCTTGTGATTAACTGCGATAGAAAAGCGCATATTCCTAAGTTCCACTCGACAAAACGTGAAGTAAATAATGACACAAAAAGTAATCTGAACTCGAAATGAATAAGGGAACTAATTAGATAACACTAGACAGTAAAAAAAGGGGAAACAAAATAAGATATTGTCATGAAAATGCGCGTTAATCAAGGCCAACAGAAAATTGCGACTCACCCTGAATCTCCTCGAGATTGTTCTGGAAACTATGGGCGGGACATAGTGCCACACTGTGCGCCGTTGCGTCACTTCCTTCATAATTTAATAATCTAAGTGCACAACTCCGTTACATATATATATATATATATATATATATATATATATATATATATATATAACAAATACACTTGTCATTTGTCGTGGAGCATTAACAGTACGTGCTGTACATGACACGAGTCTTGTTTGGTCCGTTTTTTGAAACCAATGGCACCACTTGCTGGGAAAGTCATGGAAAAACAAGACGAAATGGTGAAGCAAAACTTAATATCAGGGCTCTCAGTGGAAGATAGGTATACAAAAAAAATCAGTGTTTGCTGCTTATGAAAATGAAATTGCTCTACTTTCACAAACGGCAACAGGAGAGACAGAGTCGGTATGAACGCAGCTATTGTATATTCGAAGGAAGTCTGTCGTCGCAGCCGATCGAAATACTGTAACACACTTTCCGGCAAATCTTCTTCTTTTCCTTTCGGCTTTTCCCCTCAGGGGTCGCCACAGCGAATCAATGTCCTAAATCTATCCCGGTTTGGTGCATCCTCTTCCCTCACACCAGCTACCTTCATGTCCTCTTTGACCACATCCATAAACCTCCTCTTCGGTCTTCCTCTCGGTCTCCTGCCTGGCAGTTCAAGGCTCAGCATCCTTCTCCCGATATAGTCGCTCTCTCTCCTCTGGACATGGTCCAAACCATCTCAGTCTGGTCTCTCTGACTTTCTCGCCTCTAATATGAGTTGTCCCTCTCATGTACTCATTCCTGATCTTATCCAACCTGGTCACTCCCAAAGAAAACCTCAACATCTTCAGCTCTGCTACCTCCAGCTCTGCTTCCTGTCTTTTCTTCAGTGGCACCGTCTCCAGTCCAAACATCATAGCGGAAACCCTCCTATCACACATCACACCTGACATTTTTCTCCAGCCGCTCCAGCCTGCCTGGACACGCTTCTTCACCTCTTTTCCACACTCTCCATGGCTCTGGACAGTTGACCCCAAGTACTTAAAATCCTCCACCTTCTTTATCTCTTCTCCCTGTAGTATCACTCTTGCACTTGGATCCCTCTCATTCACACACATATATTCCGTCTTGCTGCGACCGATCTTCATTCCTCTCCTTTCCAGGGCATATCTCCACATCTCTAGTTTCTCCGCCACCTGTTCCCTGTTCTCGCTACAGATCACAATGTCATCTGCAAACATCATGGTCCAAGGAGATTCTTGTCTAACATCGTCTGTCAGCCTGTCCATCACCATAGCTGTCATGAGCGAGTTGACAGCTGGGCGGAGCCTCCGCTCCCGCCGTTCGTCAGCTGCTGTCAATTCCCTCATTACTGACTGCGGGACATTTAAACCCGACGCTGGCACTTACCCAGCGTCGGAAGATACTTCGCCTCACGCTTTGCCAGTACCTTGAATGTATATTCAGTACATAGTTGCTTCGCCCGAGGATATTATTCTAGCCACGATCGCAAGTATTTAGTTGCCTCGCGTCGTAGGCTGTTTTTGCACCCTCGTGAGCCTTTTCATTTTGTTAGTTAGTGTGGTTGGGTGGATTGCCGCCGCTCGCCCACTAACGTTGTTTGTTTCGTCATTATTTCTGTTAATAAATCGGTTGCCTGCACCTACGCCTCTGTCCTGCTTGGCGATCCACCACCTATCGGCCTATCCCCAACGTTCCCGCTCGTCAGCTGCAACTGTCGCCGCCGGAACGTGACAATAGCAAACAAGAAGGGGTTCAGAGCTGACCCCTGGTGGAGTCCCACCACCACCTTGAATTCCTGTCACACCGACAGCAAACCTCACAACTGTCTTACAGTCATGATACATGTCTTGCACCGCTCTGACATGCTTTTCCGTCACTCCAGACTTCCTCATGCAATGCCACAGCTCTTCTCTGGGCACCCTGTCATACGCTTTCTCCAGATCTACAAAGACACAATGCAATTCCTTCTGATCTTCTCTGTACTTCTCTATCAGCATTCTTAAAGCAAACACTGCATCTGTCGTCCTCTTTTTTTGGCATGAAGCCACACTGCTGCTCACAAATGTTCACTTCTGCTCTTAGTCTTGCTTCAACTACTCTTTCCCATAGTTTCATTGTATGGCTCATCAACTTTATTCCTCTGTAGTTAGTACAACTCTGCACATCTCCTTTGTTCTTAAAAATGGGCACGAGTACACTTTGTCTCCATTCTCCAGGCATCTGTTCACTATCTAAGATCTTGTTGAATAACCCAGTCAGGAACACCACCGCCACCGCTCAAAGACACTTCCATACCTCGATTGGTAAATCATCAGGCCCGAGTGCCTTTCCCCCCTTCATCCTCTTCAGCGCCCTCCTCACTTCATCCTTGCTAATGCTTGCTACGTCTTGGTCCACAACAGTCACGTCTTCTACTCTTTGTTCCTTCTCATTTTCCTCATTCATCAATTCTTCAAAGTACTCTTTCCATCTTGCCATCACACTACTGGCACCTGTTAATACATTGCCATCTCCTTAATCACCCGAACCTGCTGCAGGTCCTTACCATCTTTGTCTCTCTGTCTCGCCAGCCTGTAAACATCAGTCTCACCTTCCTTGCTGTCTAGCCGAGCATACAAGTCATCATAGGCCTCTTGTTTGGCCTTTGCCACCTTTACTTTAACCGTGCGCTGCATCTCCTTGTACTGCTGTCTACTCTCGTCCGTCCTCTCAGTGTCCCACGTCTTCTTTGCTAACCTCTTTCTCTGTATACACTCCTGCACCTCCCCATTCCACCACCAAGTCTCCTTATCTACCTTTCTTCCACTCGATACACCAAGTAGTTTCCGACCTGTGTCTCTGATTATGTTTGCTGTAGTTAGCCAGTCATCTGGAAGGACCTCTTGCCCACCCAGTGCTTGTCTTACCTCCTTCCTAAATGTCATGCACCACTCTTCCTTTTTCAACTTCCACCATTTTGTCCTCACTTCAGCCTTTGGTTTCTTCATCTTCCTCACTGCCAGCGTCATACTACACACCACCAACCTATGCTGTCTGGCTACACTCTCACCAACCACTACTTTGCAGTCACTGATTTCCTTTAGATGGCGCCGTTGACACACCTGTGTACTTCTGCCTCCACTCTTGTAGGTCACCCTATGTTCCTGTCTCTTCTGAAAGAAAGTACAGTAAAGTCTCGTTATATCGGTATCGGTTATATCGATAGTACCGCTTATTACGATACTATTTTCATTTCCCTTGCACATTTCTTGTCTTTTTATGTATAATTAGTACCGTTTAGTACGATACCCGGTTATTATGATAATCCGGTTATTACGGTGCTCCTTTTCATCCCCCGCCGGCCATTTTTGTTGTTCATATCGATATATCCGTCGCGCCATTGGTCAACTTGGTCACGTGTCTTGTTACGTGAGCCGCCATCGGTCGCGCCATTGGTCGACTTGGTCACATGAGCCGCCATCGGTCGCGCTATTGGTCGACTTGGCCGTGTGACTTTGTCACGTGACACGCCTTCGGTCGCGCCATTGGTCAACTTGGTCACGTGTCTTGGTTACGTGTCACGCCATCAGTCGCACCATTGGTCGACTTGGTCAGGTGACTTGGTTACGTGCCCAGCACCCGTGTAGCAGAGCCATTTTCATTTTCAGACGCTAGCTCGTGTGTAGCAGACGAGATTGAAGTGTTTGTGTTAAAAGGTAAAAATGGGAAGCAGAAGAAGATTGATGACTTTTTTAAATTGTATACATAATACAGTAAGATGTAAGCGTTGCAGTTTCGCTGTTGTGTTATGTACATGCCCACTGTACTGTATATGAATGCAATCGTTTTTTGCAACAATGTTTCTTGTTTTGTCTGCTGAAGCGCGATGATTTTGAAAATTATTAACATTCCATACTGTGTATTAAAGGACAGCCGATGTCACTTTTTATTCAAATGCAAATAAAAATGACTTAACGCCAAGACGTCTTGCATTGCTTGTGAATCCAAACAATGGCTTCAGATTCTGATAATATGCTTTCTTGTTACACATCCAGTTATGAATATGTTTCAAATACACTGTAGTTCTGAAGATTAAAGCATACATGTTTACAATCATTAAAGAATTATATGTGCCATTTTGAGGCAACATTGGGGGAACATCTCTTACCCAAAAAAAAGGGGAGCTAATGGCCAGCTCCGTTTCTTATATGGCGCTTGGCTGCCCTCTTTTGGCGGCTTTTGTTTAATGCAGTTCGGCGCAGGATCGGATATATCGATAGTCCCGGTTATATCGATATTTTTTCGGACTCCCTTGAATATCGATATAACGAGACTTTACTGTATTCACAATAGCCATTTCCATTCTCTTAGCAAAGTCAACCACCATCTGTCCTTCAGCGTTCCTCATCTGGAGTCCAAACCTGCCCATCACCTCCTCATCATCTTTTTTTCCTGCGCCAACATGTCCATTGAAGTCTCCACCAATTACAACCCTCTCACTTTTCGGAATGTTCTGTATGACTTCATCAAAGTCCAACCAAAATTTCTCCTTCTCCGCCAGCTCACATCCTACTTGTGGGGCATACCCACAAACAACATTGAACATCACGCCTTCAATTTCTAGCTTCAGACTCATCATTCTATCTGATACTCTTTTTACTTCTAAGACATTCCTAACAAACTCCTCTTTTAAGATAACCCCAACTCCATTTCTCTTTCTGTCTTCACCATGATAGAACCAACTTAAACCCTGACCCTAAGCTTCTCGCCTTGCTCCCTTTCCACCTGGTCTCCTGGACACACAGTATGTCTACCTTCTTCCTTTGCATCATGTCAACCAGCTCTCGACCTTTACCTGTCATTGTTCCTACATTCAAAGTTCCTACTCCTAGTACTCTTGGCGTTCCATTTCTCTCTTTTCCTCCGGGCACACCTCCCTCCTCTCCTTCTTCGACCAACAGTAGTCAATTTTCCACTGGCACCCTGAAGGTCAACAGTACCAATGGCGGCCGTTGTTAATCCGGGCCTCGACCGATCCGGTATGGGATTCATAGGTTTGATTCACATATTTGTTTTGGCAAAAATTTTTACGTCGGATGCCCTTCCTGACACAACCCTCTGTATTTATCCGGGCTTGGGACCGGCACAATAAGACACTGGCTTGTGCCCCCTTGTGGCTACATTCACACTTTCCGGCAAATAAATACTTAATTCTTTCCCTTCAACGACCAATCAGAAGCTATAACCATAAAAAACATGTTTAAACAATTATTAAACTACGCAAAAAATATCTAGGTAATCTTAACCAGAAACAATAGACAAGCTGTTGAATAACTTTTATTGGTAAAAAAATCAAATGCCTGTACCACCTTGGTATGCATTTGTATACTCTACTTGGAACAATGATACATAACCCGTAAAATGTGCTTTATGAACATAAAAACACATTTAAACAATTATTAAACAACGTAAAAAATCTAGGTATTATTAACCAGAAATAATAGACAGACGGACAGACAAATAGATAGATATTTGTACATTTGTATGTTGGACTTGGAACAAAACTACAGGAAAATCGTAGACATCTGGAAAGTCATTCAAGCAATAATTTGATTTTAGATTAAAGTCCATGTCTATGTCCCCACAAACACACCGGCAGATTAACCACAGAACACCAGTTTTCATTGCTGTCTCCTGATATTTCTGTTCATCGCAAGTGTCATTATTAAATCCTAGTAATTAACATTTAGCCGTTGTTAGTCGTTCTCGTAGCATGGAATGTCAACTGGTGCACATGTTTGCCTCTCTAGTAAAATGTATTTTCTCTAGTCGGTATGACCTGGTCACTTGTGCGTAAAATTGCCCTTGATGGGACATTGGGTGGTCCAAACATGATGTTTTATTTGCTCCAGACACGTAAAACATCCGTCATACGTCAACTATGTATATTGACTCGGCGAGATGTCATGTTCTTGTACGTTTTGTTTGTTTGTCGACGGAAGTGGCTTTTTATGTAAAATTGGTGACTGCTCTGAAGATTAGGACGCACTGACAAACAGTATCTAC
Organism: Hippocampus bargibanti; assembly: GCF_051943395.1. NCBI lineage: Eukaryota > Metazoa > Chordata > Actinopteri > Syngnathiformes > Syngnathidae > Hippocampus > Hippocampus bargibanti. The sequence goes on from NC_142734.1 coordinate 14,729,398, forward strand.
TGCTACTAAAAACCAACAGATGGAGCTATTGGCTGGCTGATGGGAGAGCACAGAGAGAGAGAGAGAGAGAGAGAGAGAGAGAGAGAGAGAGAGAGAGAGAGAGAGAGAGAGAGAGAGAGAGAGAGAGAGAGAGAGAGAGAGAGAGAGAGAGAGAGAGAGAGAGAGAGAGAGAGAGAGAGAGAGAGAGAGAGAGAGAGAGAGAGAGAGAGAGAGAGAGAGAGAGAGAGAGAGAGAGAGAGAGAGAGAGAGAGAGAGAGAGAGAGAGAGTACAGTAGAAGGAGACAGATTTGGGGTTGGAGCTCGGAGACTCCTACAGCCGCATCTGCATCCGGATAGGCTCCGGCGTCGGCGGTTCCGTGGATCCTGGCGTCTCGGTGTGGTCCAGGAGCTCCTTCGCTGCGGGTGTTGTGTGATCGACCTGAACCAGAGGTACAGTATGTAGATAAGTGAACCGCGCGCTCAAATGCGTCAAAGTGACACCACCAGATAAAAAGGCTGATGAAATTTGCACCTTTCCAGGATTTTGTACACTTCACTATCTCATTCCGTTCAGAGTCCAAATATCAATCGCGCGTCCTGGCTGTGGCACACATCTCCTGTCGTGCATTAAGTTGCCCCGCGGAATGTTTGTCTCCAGCACTCGTGAGTCAGCTCGGGCAGCGTGTACGCGGGCTGCACAGCGGCGTGCAGTCGCGGGCGTGCTGCCTGCTGCATGTGAGTGAACACGGAGAGTTGCCGACCGAACAAGCGAGCGTTCTGTTATGTAATAACTGGCCGCCGCCGCCATCGGTCTGGCTGTTCCACTTCGCCGTATATAGAAATAGAATGCATGTTTGAGGTACCATGCTTTGCCCTCACGGATATGAAGTTGATAGTTTGCACGATATCGCAGCACCTATATGAGGGGACTTGTCGCTCCAATCATACTGCACCCGTTTCTCTTCCAAGTTCCACACGCTGTGTCCCCTCCGCCCAGAACAGAGATATGCTTATTAGGTTTGGAGGTCTACAGTATGTCATTGAAGCTAGCTTTAGTGAGTCGTAAGATCTCATGGGAGCATGGACAACTGTATGTGGCTGGAGAGCTCTTGATCGCTGATTGGTGCCCACTCCAGGGGTCTTTGCTGTCAAATGGAGCACATCAAGGACAGCCGCAGATTGCTGCGGTAAATGACACGGTCCAGCCAACTGATGAGAACCAGTATGGATTGAATGCAGTGAAGGCCAGTTCTCGATCTGCAGCTGATATTGTTCCCCTGTGTGTGTGTGTGCGTGTGTGTGTGTGTGTGTGTGTGTGTGTGTGTGTGTGTGTGTGTGTGTGTGTGTGTGTGTGTGTGTGTGTGTGTGTGTGTGTGTGTGCGTGTGCGCGCGTGTGTGCGTGTGTGTGTGTGTGTGCGTGTGTGCGTGTGTGCGTGTGTGTGTGTGTGTGTGTGTGTGTGTGTGTGTGTGTGTGTGTGTGTTTCTTTTCCCAGGAGACATGTAGGCCTACAGAGGCAACTGGTAGTGCACAAGGCCAAGACACTCTTGGAGAAACAGAAACACCTTTGATTGAGCTCATCCCCTGGCATGAATTAGCCCAAAGAGCAAAGTGTTAAATCTAACAGACAAGCCAGGTAAGTGGAAACCTGCACTTTTACCAGCTATTTCCAACTATTTATTACTTTTTTGATATATGACTCCATCAATCCAAACCATATTGACATCCAGAGTGGAGCCTCCAATTTTGTAAAACAAAAAATACACCAAATATAAATTCAGTTCATTATAATAAGGACAGGTAAATAAATGTCACAATATATTGTTAAAACAATAAAGGCCAATTTTTGGTCGTATTTGGCAATTCGTCAGGCAGTGATGTGCCAAGCTGAGCATTCCTGCGCTGATTATAAAGGGAACTTGAGGTGCAGTTTTGGTTGGCACAAATCCAAATCAAGTCAGCTGTGTTCACCCCCCCCCCACCCCCGGCAACTGCAAAGGCCCATTCCTACCTGTGCATATCCATGAAAATAACCCAAAGAAAGAAAAGACTGGACTGAGCTTTATGCTATATAGACATGCATTGGACAACAAAATAGGGCCCTAATGGTCAAGCACTGCCACCGAACGTTCGGCAAGCCCCCTCGCTGCCCTTCTTTAAAACCCATCTCATAACTCACCTGTCCTCTTTGGGATTCGACTCAGCATGATTCCGACTTGATGTTGGTTTCACTCCCTGGTGCTTTTACTATCCTTGTGACTGCTTTATTTCCTGTATGAGATAGCTGTACATTTTAAGCGCTTTGTTCCAACTTCAGCTGTTGTTAAAGCGCGATATGAATCAATATGTATTGTATTGTATTGTATTGTATTGTATTGTATTGTAAGCAAGTGCAAAATGAAATCAACCAGTTATCATATGTTAAAACCAGACAATGTGCGAGATTTTTTTGTCTCTTTCATGAATTCTCTTACTTAAAGGACAACCGACATCCCCGGACAAGTTCAAAGTCAAAGTCAAAGTCAGCTTTATTGTCAAATATGCTAATATGCATGACATACAGCACAGATGAAATTACTGTCCTCTCGGACCCAGCATGCAAGGCACTTATAATTACTTTAACAAACATAAACATGAAAACGCCAATTTGCCGGGAGAGGGGAGCCGCTGCGTGTTCACGCGCCGCCATCTTGGGAAAACAATTTTTTTTGTTGTTGTCACCATAATTTGTAAAATGGCTTTGAATGACTTCTACTGATCGTATTTTACAAAGATTCCACCGCATATAGCTATATTTTACGTTTTAAGACTTGCGCTGAATATTCAGGAAGTCTTGTTTTTGAGTTGGTGACGAGTCCGTACTGAAGGACCGCCCTTGACCGTTAAAAAGACGCATTGTAGCAGTCCCTCCATCACATCAATGTATTTTGCTGTACTTGTTTGGTCTGGGCACCTCGTGTTGCACCCAAAAGCCGCCAGAAGGCCAGAAGAGGGCGTCCAAGCGCCATATAAGGAATTTATCAGCCTGTGGAAACGGAGGTGGCCACAGGAGGTCGCCATTTTGTGCCTCTTTTTTTGGGTGTGAGATTTCCCCCCAATGTTGCCTCAAAATGGCACAAATAAATTATTTAATCGATTGCAAACATGTATGTTTTCCTCTTCAGAACTATTTGAATCATATTCATAACTGGATGTGTAACAAGAAAGCATATTCTCAGAATCTGAAGCCGTTGTTTTGATTCACTAGCAATGCAAGATGTCTTGGCGTGACGTCACGAACTGGGGGCGTGTTTCGGGTATTTTAGATGCTATAAAATGTTTTTCTGATGTCAGTTACAAACAAAAAAGTGACGTTGGTTGTCCTTTAAGAGTTTCTCTCATTTCTAAAATCATTATAATACACATAAATTGCATGCATTTTAACTCACTGCCAGACAATATGCAAATCTGTCCACTCAATTTTCCGGACCTACAAAATATTTAGTTTTAGGACTACATAAACATTCAATGCAGCGTAAGAAACCTTAGACCAGTGGTTCTTAACCAGGGTATATATATATATATATATATATATATATATATATATATATATATATATATATATATATATATATATATATATATATAGCGGCTGGATAGCTCAGTTGATAAGGCATCGGTTTGGCATATGGGAGACGAGGGTTCGAATCCCACTTGTGGCAGAGAAAATGAGCAGAAATGAGCACAATGACATCATCCAGTGTGGGTCCTTGGGCAAGACCCTTCACGCTAATGCCTACCTCATACAATGATGAGAGACAATAAATGGAATGACATGCCGGCTCAGACGTCGCCCGGCCAAACAAGGTCTGCGTCAGGTGCTGGGGAACCAGAGCACCCTGATGAAAAATGGGCTACTGGAACAAAGCGGAGATGGACGAGATGCGATAACATGGCTCTGTTGGAATGCTACTACTCAAGCAACCCTAGTCAGAGGGGTTACATGCGGAGAATGGGGGCTGAATGGTTACTTCGAAACCCACAGTCACGGTTGACCACGAAACAACTAGTAGCTCAGTGTTCTGATATCCACAAACGGCAATTGCTATCACAACTTCAGATTGATGAGGTACAACACAAATTCCGAGGTGAAGGGCCCCAGGCTGCCACATCACAGGAAGAGGTTCAACCAGAGATTGGGAGGCAAGCCCCAATGAATAATGAGATTGGGAAGCCAGCCCCAATAAATGAAATGCTGAGCGAGGCAGCAAATGACCTGAGAGATAAGATCATGGCAAGAATGAAAACTGGGCAACGAAGGCACCGATTACAACGGCTATGTGAAGTACCACCTGAAAGTCTCATGGAAACTGTGAATGCAGCACTGAGAACGATCCCGACCGGAACAATCACGGAAACCAATGAGCTGATATACACCTCAGCATCAGTGATCCTAGACATGCTTGGCTACAAGAGCAACCATGAGAGCCACGAGATTAATTACCCACCATGGAAAAGACTGTTGGAGGCCAAGATCAAGGCGGCTCGGAAAGATGTGAGTCAATTGACGGAGACCCAGAGAGGTGTGAATAAAAAAAGTCCAATACATGCAGATAACCATACCTGAAGCACTCGAAACTGCCAAACAAAGGCTCCAGGCCTTGGCCAGTCGCCTAAAGAGGTACACGAAAGAGAATGAGGCCAGAAGAATAAACAGGCTGTTCGCAACACAACCTGCGAAAGTGTACGCTCAGTGGCAGGGTTCTAACAGCAGAGCAGACCCTCCAAGACTGGAAACTGAAAGATACTGGAAAGGCATATGGGAGAAGGAGGTCGCACATAACAGCAGTGCACAATGGCTGGTGACTCTGAAAGAGTAGCACAGCAACCTCCCTAGCCATTTTACAATTTATGGTGGACAACACAACAAAAATTTTTTTCCCAAGATGGCGGCGCTCGTGAACACGCAGCGGCTCCCCCTCCCGGCAAATTGGCGTTTTCATGTTTATGTTTGTTAAGTAATTATTAAGTGCCTTGCATGCTGGGTCCGAGAGGACAGTAATTTCATCTGTGCTGTATGTATGCATATTAGCATATTTGACAATAAAGCTGACTTTGACTTTGACTTTGAACTTGTCGGGGATGTCGGTTGTCTTTAAGTAAGAGAAATTCATGAAAGAGACAAAAAAATTCGCACATTGTCTGGTTTTAACATATGATAACTGGTTATATATATATATATATATATATTATTATATATATATATATATATATATATATATATTATATATATAGAGTTATATATATATATTACAGAAAAGTCTCGTTCAAAATCGATATTCAAGGGAGTCCGAAAAAATAACGCAATAACCGGGACCTATCGATATATCCGACCTGTTTTGCATGAAACTTACTCCGTGCTTACGTAAGAAATAGATATCGATATAACCGGGACTATCGATATATCCGATATAACGAGACTTTACTGTATATATATATATATATATAAATATGCACTATATATCCGATATATATATATATATATATATATATATATATATATATATATATATATATATATATATATATATATATATATATATATCCAATCCGATATATATATATATATATATATATATATATATATATATATATATATATATATATATATATATCGGATTGGATATAGCGATAGTCCGGTTATATCGATATTTTTTCCGACTCCCGAGAATATCGATATAACGAGACTTTACTGTGTATATATACAGTATATATATATATATATATATATATATATACAGTAAAGTCTCGTTATATCGATATTCTCGGGAGTCGGAAAAAAAAATATATATATATATATATATATATATATATATATATATATATATATAGCGGCTGGATAGCTCAGTTGATAAGGCATCGGTTTGGCATATGGGAGAGAAAATGAGCAGAAATGAGCACAATGACATCATCCAGTGTGGGTCCTTGGGCAAGACCCTTCACGCTAATGCCTACCTCATACAATGATGAGAGACAATAAATGGAATGACATGCCGGCTCAGACGTCGCCCGGCCAAACAAGGTCTGCGTCAGGTGCTGGGGAACCAGAGCACCCTGATGAAAAATGGGCTACTGGAACAAAGCGGAGATGGACGAGATGCGATAACATGGCTCTGTTGGAATGCTACTACTCAAGCAACCCTAGTCAGAGGGGTTACATGCGGAGAATGGGGGCTGAATGGTTACTTCGAAACCCACAGTCACGGTTGACCACGAAACAACTAGTAGCTCAGTGTTCCGATATCCACAAACGGCAATTGCTATCACAACTTCAGATTGATGAGGTACAACACAAATTCCGAGGTGAAGGGCCCCAGGCTGCCACATCACAGGAAGAGTTACCATCACAGCGGCAGATATACAAGGAAGAGTCTCAGGTATGAAAAACTGGACGGCACCAGGCCCGGATATGGTCCACACATACTGGCTAAAGAAACTCACAGCTCTCCACGAGCGCCTAGCAGCACAAAAGAACCAGCTGCTGATGGATGGGAGTCACCCAGGATGGCTAACCGAAGGGCGAACAATCCTGATCATGAAGGATTCCTCAAAGGGTGCAGTTCCTTCCAACTATCGGCCAATAACCTGTCTCTCCACAACATGGAAGCTCATGTCAGGCATCATTGTGGCTAAGATAAGTGGACACATGGATCAATACATGAGCAAAGCACAGAAAGGCATTAGTACCTGCCAGTGATCAGATACCCTGCAGGAATAATAAGGTGGCCAAAGGAAGAGATTCAGACCACGGATGTTAAGACCCGAAAACTCCTCACCATGCACGGAGGGTTCCATCCCAAGTCCAGCACCCTGTAACTGTACACAAGCCGTAAGGAAGGAGGCCGGGGACTAGTGAGTGTGAGAGCCACTGTCCAGGATGAAACATCCAAGCTCCATGTATACATCAAAGAGAAGGCTCCAACGGATGATGTACTCAGAGAATGTCTCAGTCAATGGGGAACAGAGGATGAGGTGCTGGAAGAGGGACAATCATGGGAGGAAAAGCCCCTACACGGGATGTACCACCGAACCATAGCAGAAGTGGCTGATCTCAAGAAGTCCTATCAGTGGCTAGAGAGGGCTGGCCTAAAGGACAGCACAGAGGCACTCATCCTGGCTGCCCAAGAGCAGGCCCTGAACACCAGAGCCATAGAGGCAGGGATATACCACACCAGACAAGACCCAAGGTGTAGGTTGTGCAAAGAGGCACCTGAGACAATCCAACACGTAACTGCAGGGTGTAAGATGCTGGCAGGGAAAGCCTACATGGAGCGCCATAACCAGGTGGCTGGCATAGTCTACCGAAACATCTGTGCGGAGTATGGACTGGAAACCCCAAGGTCAAAATGGGAAACACCTCCCAAGCACCGAGCAAAAATCCTGTGGGACTTCCAGATACAGACTGACAAGATGGTAATGGCCAACCAACCAGATATCGTGGTCATAGATAAAGGGGAAAGGAAAGCCGTTGTCGTGGATGTCGCGGTCCCGAGTGATGGGAACATCAGAAAGAAGGAACATGAGAAAATCGAGAAATACCAAGGGCTCAGAGAGGAGCTGGAGAGAGCCTGGAAGGTAAAGGTGACAGTCGTGCCTGTGGTGGTCGGAGCACTTGGGGCAGTGACCCCCAAACTCGACGAGTGGTTGCAACAGATCCCGGGAACAACATCGGATATCTCGGTCCAGAAAAGCGCAGTGCTGGGAACAGCACGGATACTGCGCAGAACCCTCAAGCTTCCTGGCCTCTGGTAGAGGACCCGAGCTGAAATGGGGACAGACACCACCCATGGTGGGTGAGACGAGGATTTTATTATTTATATATATATATATATATATATATATATGTGTGTGTGTGTGTGTGTGTGTGTGTGTGTGTGTGTGTGTATACATATTTATGTATTTATATATTTATATTATATTATATTTATATCATATTTACATATTTATATATTTATGTATTTATATTTATATCATATTTACATATTTATATATTTATGTATTTATCATTATATGTATTTATTTATCTCCACTCATGAAGGGTTCGCTGAATGTGCATTTGAAACTAGGTGGGTTCGGTACCACTAAAAAGGTTAAGAACCACTCACTGCCTTAGACTATTTTTTCATCGGAAAAAAAAGTTTATGTCGAGCTTATTTGGTTCTAGAGTAGAGATACTAGAGGTGCCAAACATCAGCTGCTGGTTGACAGAACAGTCGCTCAAGACTGCAGGTCCCGACATACCAACCTGTGCACAGCCTGGATTGATTACGAGAAAGCATATGACTCGATGCCACACACATGGATCAATGAATGCTTGGAGTTGTATAAGGTCAACAGGACCCTGAGAGCCTTCGTTGCAAACTCGATGAGGATGTGGAAAACCACACTTGAAGCCAATGGCAAGCCACTAACGCAAGTGTCCATCAAATGTGGCATATACCAAGGTGATGCTGATGCCAGATAATCGCCAAGATGAGGAAGATGATGAAGATGAGGCTATGGATACCGCCTCAGAAATGGAGCTACGATCAGTCACCTCCTCTACATGGATGACATCAAGCTGTATGCTAAGAGCGAAAGGGACATAGACTCCCTGATCCACACAACCAGGATCTACAGCAGTGATATCGGAATGTCATTCGGGCTGGAGAAATGTAGTCGGATGGTGACTAAGAGGGGCAAGGTAGTCCACACTGAAGGGGTCTCACTCACTGAAGGAACAATAGCAGACATTGAAAACAGCTACAAGTACCTCGGTATACCACAGGCCAATGGCAACCTCGAATTAGCAACAAGGAAAGCGGCTACGACCAAATACCTCCAGCGGGTGAGGCAAGTCCTCAGAAGCCAGCTCAATGGCAAGAACAAGACCCGGGCAATAAACAGCTATGCCCTGCCAGTGATCAGATACCCTGCAGGAATAATAAGGTGGCCAAAGGAAGAGATTCAGACCACGGATGTTAAGACCCGAAAACTCCTCACCATGCACGGAGGGTTCCATCCCAAGTCCAGCACCCTGTGACTGTACACAAGCCGTAAGGAAGGAGGCCGGGGACTAGTGAGTGTGAGAGCCACTGTCCAGGATGAAACATCCAAGCTCCATGTATACATCAAAGAGAAGGCTCCAACGGATGATGTACTCAGAGAATGTCTCAGTCAATGGGGAACAGAGGATGAGGTGCTGGAAGAGGGACAATCATGGGAGGAAAAGCCCCTACACGGGATGTACCACCGAACCATAGCAGAAGTGGCTGATCTCAAGAAGTCCTATCAGTGGCTAGAGAGGGCTGGCCTAAAGGACAGCACAGAGGCACTCATCCTGGCTGCCCAAGAGCAGGCCCTGAACACCAGAGCCATAGAGGCAGGGATATACCACACCAGACAAGACCCAAGGTGTAGGTTGTGCAAAGAGGCACCTGAGACAATCCAACACGTAACTGCAGGGTGTAAGATGCTGGCAGGGAAAGCCTACATGGAGCGCCATAACCAGGTGGCTGGCATAGTCTACCGAAACATCTGTGCGGAGTATGGACTGGAAACCCCAAGGTCAAAATGGGAAACACCTCCCAAGCACCGAGCAAAAATCCTGTGGGACTTCCAGATACAGACTGACAAGATGGTAATGGCCAACCAACCAGATATCGTGGTCATAGATAAAGGGGAAAGGAAAGCCGTTGTCGTGGATGTCGCGGTCCCGAGTGATGGGAACATCAGAAAGAAGGAACATGAGAAAATCGAGAAATACCAAGGGCTCAGAGAGGAGCTGGAGAGAGCCTGGAAGGTAAAGGTGACAGTCGTGCCTGTGGTGGTCGGAGCACTTGGGGCAGTGACCCCCAAACTCGACGAGTGGTTGCAACAGATCCCGGGAACAACATCGGATATCTCGGTCCAGAAAAGCGCCGTGCTGGGAACAGCACGGATACTGCGCAGAACCCTCAAGCTTCCTGGCCTCTGGTAGAGGACCCGAGCTGAAATGGGGACAGACACCACCCATGGTGGGTGAGACGAGGATTTTATTATTTATATATATATATATATATATATATATATATATATATATATATATATATATATATATATATATATATATATATATATATATGTGTGTGTGTGTGTGTGTGTGTGTGTGTGTGTGTGTGTGTGTGTGTGTATACATATTTATGTATTTATATATTTATATTATATTATATTTATATCATATTTACATATTTATATATTTATGTATTTATATTTATATCATATTTACATATTTATATATTTATGTATTTATCATTATATGTATTTATTTATCTCCACTCATGAAGGGTTCGCTGAATGTGCATTTGAAACTAGGTGGGTTCGGTACCACTAAAAAGGTTAAGAACCACTCACTGCCTTAGACTATTTTTTCATCGGAAAAAAAAGTTTATGTCGAGCTTATTTGGTTCTAGAGTTATCTGCAGTGAAAGTGGGGGCGGCTGTCGAAAAGACAAATTCTGCCCCCTCGTGGCAGAGAAAAACATTGCCAGAGGTCTGACCAGGGCTTGATCTCTACCACCCACCCCCCCCCCCACCCCCGCCCCCGCAAGATAAACCAAAACCCGAACAAATTCGGGAATGGCGCTCCACGTCATGCTTTTGAATTCCCGAATAAATTCAGGAATGGCAGTAAATGAGTTAAATGTAAATACATAAATAAATGCCCGGAGTGTTTGAAGAAGGCGAGACAGATTTCTAACCTGGGATAGCGCTCCCCTCCCTTCCACCGCACCCTCGCCCCAGTGTACCATTGTGCATGGTCAAATTATAACACCTTCATAAACACACCACATTTTCCTCACTATTAACAAGTACAGTATACAGCTGTTCTCTAATCAGTGGCCTGCTGGGTCGCTAGCTATGTAGTTCAACAGTCTAGGACTTAGCAACCTACCAATATCAAACCTGGTGTCTTAATAGAAGCAATATTTATGCTACGCCCTCAGTCAACTATCAACAGTGTATGGAACCCAATCACCTTGAACTAAAATAATGCTAAAAGAGTATTTTCTTCTTATAATGAGAGAAAAGCTAAGATCATGCTAACTTCAAGTGCCATTCCCTGGTGGCCCTTTTATAAAAGAAAACAAAAAAACATGCAGAGTTCATCTTTTGATGCTGCCTAAAATGACGTCAAATGAGGAGTTTTGGTGGCCTAATTTTCTCAAGTTCCTTGAAGTATGATGCATATTTTCCACCTTAAATTTGATAAAACTTCAAATCAACAACTCCACTGTACTGCTGCACAATGCACCACAGCATTTCACTATACAATGAACTAATTGAATTTGAAATCAATATATATACATGATACGAGAACAAAAACCATTGACAGAATAAGCAAGTCAACGAACACATTTTGTGATTTGTCATGATTGTCCTTCACGCTCTCTTCAGGATGTCGTGGGCCAGAGGCCTATTTGTGGGCAGAGTGGATGAGCGAAAGACGGAGTGGGGCGAGCGCAATGGGAAAAAGAAGAAGAAAAAGTCCTCGCTGTGCACTTCTCGCTACATGAGCTGCCTCAGGCACCCCGAGGACTTGGAATCCCAGAATGTGGCCACCCACCATTTTCAGACTCGAGCGGGCACGAGCAGAGGAAACTTGGACCTTCATTGTGGATGGCAGGAGGACCACTATGGAAAGAGGATGGCGGAAGGTGTGGATCTGGGTTTGAAGGCCGTAGACTTGGGCTTTGACGATGGTGACCTGAAGGCGAGGGAAGAGGAGGACTTAAGCGAATGCGCCGAGGGTCGATGCAAGGCTGTGAGCGTCACCGACTGCTGGATGCACATAGTGTGGGTTTTTCACTCCAAGAAGTTCCAGTCGGCAAAACTGGAGCGTCTATACCAGCGCTATTTCTTCCGACTCAACCAGAGCTCTCTTACCATGTTAATGGGGGTCCTGGTGGTGGTGTGTGGGGTCATGCTGACCTTCCACTGCATTCAGGGGGCTCCAGACGTGGCCTACGTCTGCATTCTCTGTGTCGCCATGGCGCTTTTCCTGGCCGTCATGGTGGTGTGCAACCGCAACTGCTTCCACCAGAACTACATGTGGATTGTGAGCTACCTCGTGATCGGGGTGCTGATTGTGGTGCAGGTGTATGGGTTGCTGATGGTGAAACCCCGTAGTGCCTCGGAGGGCGTCTGGTGGACGGTCTTCTTCATCTACATCATTTACACACTACTGCCTGTCCGAATGAGAGCCGCAGTGCTTAGCGGCGTCACGCTCTCCATCATCCATGCAGTGACTGCATGGCTACGCAACCAAGATGACAAGCTCATCTCAGAACTGGTAAGTTGCTGCTTGTATAACTTGATCTGTTAACCTGGGGGGGCTGAAGTAGTTCGGCAGTCTCAGGCAAACAATCGATGGCAGGGGACATATCTAAAAAGAAAAACTTTCAAACTCACACTCATATCAATGTGCATTTTCTCTGTCTTCAATCAATCTAACATGCAAGCTGGAAATCACAGGGAGACCATTGTGCATGATTTAATGTTTATTAATATATAATTGTAGTTAACATTGACAATAAGAGGTAATGTACTAAATTGTACTTAATTTTTATTTATATATTTTTTGTTCATAATTGAGTTGTGGGCATCCCAGTGGTCAACTTTTTAGCATGTTGCCATCAGAGTGTGGAGGTGCAGCGTTTAATTCCTGCTGTTTGCATGTTCTCCCAGTGCCTTATTGTTTGTCTCCCGCACACCACGTGACCCTTGTGTAGACAAGAAGATCAGAAAAGAGAGGGGTTAAGGCAGGGGTGGGCAAACTTTTTGACTCGCGGGCCACAATGGGTTTTGACAGAGGGGCCGGGCAAGGAGCCGGGCAAGAAGCATTTGGAGGGAGTGAAACGATGAAAAGGTTTCTTCAGCCGTCATCTGTACTTTTTTTTTTAAGGTGTCGGACGTTTCGCTTCTTATCTAAGATGCTTCTTCAGCGAACTAAAGTCTTACTGGTAGTATCGGCCCTATATACTACCAGTAAGACTTTAGTTCGCTGAAGAAGCATCTTGGATAAGAAGCGAAACGTCCGACACCTTCAAAAAAAAGGTACAGATGACGGCTGAAGAAACCTTTTCATCGATGGACCACTCCTGTACGACCGAGAGCTTACACAGACGTATTTGAAGGGAGTGTTCGGGACGGATATACTAAACCTAAAGCATTAAAAGACAACCGACACCACTTTTTTGTTTCCTAACTGACATCAGAAAAACGTTTTATAGCATCTAAAATACAGAAATTCAAATTGAACCCGGAAGTGGCCAGTTTCCCACCCCCTTGTTCGTGGTGTCACGCCAAGACGTCTTGCCTTGCTCGAGAATCAAAACAATGGCTTCAGATTCGGAAAACATGCTTTCTTGTTACTCATCCAGTTATGAATATGATTCAAATAGTTCTGAAGAGGAAAGCATAAATGTTTGCAATCGATCAAACAAGTCATTCCCTGTCATTTTGAGGCATCTGGACAGAAATGTAGCACCCAGAAAATGCAGAAGATGGCGCCAAAGCTCCGTTGGAAATGGGCTGATTTGTCTCCTGGGAATTTGTGTCAGCGAATATCAAATAGTTGTCTTGGTGCAACACACAAGGACTCACCATTGTGTTATTTATGTGTTTTCCTTCTAATTTCGCCATCAACACGAAGTTTTCATACCAAACAAAGTACCGCAAAATGCATTGACGTGATGAAAGCACTGCTGCACTGTGTCCTTTCTCAGGGGCGTTCTTTCCGTGACGTGACGTCAAGACTCGTCACCAATAGCTATAAAAAAAAGCTATATGCGGTGGAATCTTTGAAGCGATTTTACAAATTATGGACACAACTTGTCCGGAGGTGTCGGTTGTCCTTTAAATGTAGTGTGTGCAAACCCCATAGCACAGTAAGAACACTACAACCCAATTTATTGACTGTCTTTCAAATGTGAAAAACAGCCCTTATCAGTTCATACATATGTCTCAAGGAATATGCAAGAAATGGCATTTACATACTATTTCACAGATAATGGGAGGAGGAAATGGAAATGGATTAAAATAATATATGCACTGTGATTTATCAAGATTGCGTCTGTTTTTAATACATTTCAGTCGAAGGCGCAAAGTTAAAGAAATCAACATTTATTGAAAAATGGAATCACTTTCAAATTTCAAAACATATTATTACAAAACGAAATACTCAAGCTCAATAATATGTACTTGTGTTAAACTCCGCAAAATCATGGATGGATTGTCCTGACCGTGCGCTCTACAAACTCGCCACGGACGCCCTCGCCTTTCACGCGCAAACAGTACACGTGTATCGTTGCCAAGCACACAGACATAGGCTACCTGTAGTTGAAATCGGCATACTGGGCACGGCAGCCAATCAGAGGCCTGCTTCGTGCTTGGGACTTTCCCGAGTCTTATAAGGTTGTTATTTTGTCATTTTCCGAAGTAGATGCACAGAACCTCAGCCCAGAAGAAAGATTCAAAAGAAGCTAACAACATATGTGACGCTACAAAACGTAAATGTACATTATACCGTGACTGTAAAATGTACTTGAGAGTTATGAAAGACGCTTAGTCTGCTTGTAGCAGACAACGCAATGCAAACGTTGGATTGCGGACAAATTGGAGAACTGGAGCAAAATGTTCAGCAAGGGATATTTACCGTAAATTAAGCAAGGGAGCATTTGTGGTAGTTACATCCTTAATTTAAAAAAATGTTATACTTTGTGACAATGTTTTTTTATTTTGCTTTTTTTTTGCTGTTAGTCATCTTATTGTGTTTCAAGTTGTGAAAAATGGGACAGGCAGCTTTTCAAAATTGTCTGCTCAGTTGTCCGCTAACTTTTTGTCATGAATTTCAGACACCGTTTTTACTATAATTTGGACAAATTTTTCGGGCCGGATTAAAAAGCCTAAAGGGCCATATGTGGCCCACGGGCCGTAGTTTGCCCATGGCTGGGTTGAGATGAGATTAGAAAAACGTTATTTGTCTCACCATGGAGGTTGATGGATAATTGAGTCGTAAGAAATACTTGCTATTATTCAGCTTCACAAATTTTATCCATATCAAACTGACCCAGAAACATTATTGTTGTTGCTGCGGAATCAACGTCACTCAAAGGTGAATGTAAATATTGTCTGTAAAGTTTGAAATTACATGAATTGCATCACTATCGTGATGTGAATGTTTCTAATGTTCTACAAAACATGAGAAAGCACTGTCGCTATGGTATGGTACGTCCTGCCCTTCCGAACCTACAAAGAGTTTGCAGAGTTGTTTTGAGTATGTTGTGCATCTTCTAAAGAGAGAATGAGGTGTCGAATGTGTTGTTGAATACCATGGAATGGTACCAATGAAGTGTTGAAATCTAGAATATGAGATGTTATTAGAATGGGTTGAACTGGTCAGGAAATGCAAAAAGAGGTAACTGTGTAAACAATTTCCTCATTTTGGGAATTCCACTGTGAATATGTGGGAATTTGGGAAGGGATGTGACAAATAGTTCCCATGATGTTGGAATGGTGTGAGTAGGTCAAGAAATGTGCAGAGGATCTCTCAAGTATTGTCTTCATTTTGAAACCGTGGTTGTGGAGTAATGAATATCATATGCATTTTAAGAATTTCGAAAATACTCCACGATGTGCATGTCCTGAATTTTCAGAATATTTGGATGTTTGAATGGTTTGAGTACAATGGGAGTACAATGCCAAAATCATGGTAAAAATAAATATATAAATATATATATTTTTTTGTGGTCAACAACTATTTTCAGAGATCATTTACACTACCTGTGCAGTTTTGTTTTGGCATGTGTGACATGACCATCATCACCATACAATGGAGCACAATGTTGTCACTGTACTCATGAGGAGACGCCCTAATTTCTCTGCACATCAATATAGGACAAACATTGTTCCAGTTCTTTGCTCATTCTTTGCGTGTCAAAAGTCAATAGTTGTGAAGCTTTCGTCCACTTCTCTGATGAGGTTTTTGTTATGTCTTATACACAGGAAAATTATAAATTAAATAGATAATTAAATTAAAATTAATTTTTTAATTAAAAAAATAGAGTTTTACAGTTAAACAACTAATAATGAATAATAAATGATGACAATTAATGGAAATGGAAAGAAAAGATCCTGACATAAAAGCAGGATACATTTTAAAAGTGATTCATGAGATGCAACTGTGAGCATTTTTAAATGGTAGCGACAGTTTGAGCAGATATCAGCTGCTTCCCTTTATTTTGTGCTGGGTCTGGAAACATTTAATAAGCCTGTGGGGTCCTGAAGTCTCATAGGGAACTAAACTTTCTTGAATATATTTAGCTCTGTCCATTCAACACTTTGCAAACTGACAGTAACATTTGAAATTGTCATCTTTGACTCACAGAAAGTCATTTTAGATATTTGTATGTTGCAGTTCTCTGGTACATTGTAGCAGCCTTCTGGACCGGTGAGATTGACTTTTTTGTTTTATTGAATTTTTTAAACTCAATTCCATTAATCCAATCTATTTAAAATGATCCACTGAAGTAGCTTTCCTGTGCCCTGCTTTTCAGTAAAGCTTTGTAGAAGGTGGCTTGGGTGGAACGAGCAATGTGGAGCCCTCTCGTGATTATGGAATATGTTTATTCTCATTGTGGAGCTACAGTATATCGTGATCATGTAGCTTGGTGCCATTCAGTCCACAATCCCCCGCTTGAGACAAGGAGGCTATTGTAGTCAAATGAAACAGGACTGAACTGGCTGAGATACTCAGACCATACGAGCAATCACACGCAAAACCAGATCCCTTGATCCTTCCAAAACCAGAACCAGGTCCACACACACACACACACACGCACACACACACACACACACACACACACACACACACACACACACACACACACACACACACACACACACACGCACACACACACGCACACACACTGTACACACACAGACACACACACACTTAAAGGTGAATGAGGTACTAAAAGCGTTCCCGTCTTTCTCAATCCAATCATTTAGGGAAAAATTATTTTTTGCATTCCAGTAACTCTGGAAGTGCAACAATGAATCAATTAAACAGCTCATCAATGAACAAATGAATTGTATTGTGATGGATTGTGCTTACCAGTCGCAATCCTTCATTTCTATATATGTTTTAACATGTTACGTTGCACAGCGGTTCATATAATTATTTTTGCACATTTAGCGGCTTTATATGTGTGGTTGTAAAAGGCTGGGCCTAAACTTCTGAGGGACATGAGGGACAGCAAACAACAAATGGGAAATTTGGCTCAATCGTTTCACAATTAAATTAGGTGTCTGATTTTTCACTCATGTCCCAAACCACCGTTCCAAATCAAAGTACGACTAAATCATGAATGTATGGAACACCCGAATGTTGCTCTTGTGGATTATCTTAAACGGCAGGGGGAGTTCAAAAGTACACCCCTGTTCCCATTCACACATACTCGTCTTCCTAGTATGTTCTTAGAAATACTGCACTTAGTGTTCTTCATATTCAGAAATGGACGTGAATTGTCATAGAAATGTTTAAATAATGCTAACTCGTGCTTGGTGAAAAAAATCATCACAAGATGAAACGTTCTCCTCCCTTTATGCCACATTATTAGAATGGACATTGCAAATTTTCATTCAATTTCATAACTTTTCAGAACACTTCCAGTAAGAACATTTCAGTCTGTACTTTTTCACTTTTACTCAAGCATAAAAATGATGTGGACAGAAACTATTTTTAATATTTTCTATTTTGAATACTTCGAAATTCACATTGCCTGCTTTGCTTTGTGTACTTACAAGTACAACAGTGAATTCCTCTGGTATTTTTACTCATTCACTGCCAGACGGTCTGCACTCAAATTGCAGGACCAAGAGAATATTTAGATTTAGGACTACATAAACATAAGAAACCTTAGACTTTCGTCTTTCATCAGAAAAAAAAGTTAATTCCTAAATTATATGGGTCTGGATTTATCTGAGCTTGAAATGGGGCCGTCTGTACAAAATATAATCCATATATATTTATATAGTACTTTAACAACAGCTGAATCTGTAACAAAGCGCAAACAGACAAAAGGCAAAATGTGCCCGCTCGTGGAAAGTAAAAACATTGGTAGAGGTCTGCCCGAAGCTTTATTGGCGCCCCCCACAAGAAAAACCGAACAAATTCGGGAATGGCGCTCCACGTCATGCTTTTCAATTCCCAAATAAATTTGGGAATGGCAGTGAATGAGTTAAGTATTTCAAGTGTCTGCCTATATGTCTTTCTGTCTTGAATGAATAATAAATGATGACAATTAATGGAAATGGAAAGAAAAGATCCTGACATAAAAGCAGGATACATTTTAAAAGTGATTCATGAGATGCAACTGTGAGCATTTTTAAATGGTAGCGACAGTTTGAGCAGATATCAGCTGCTTCCCTTTATTTTGTGCTGGGTCTGGAAACATTTAATAAGCCTGTGGGGTCCTGAAGTCTCATAGGGAACTAAACTTTCTTGAATATATTTAGCTCTGTCCATTCAACACTTTGCAAACTGACAGTAACATTTGAAATTGTCATCTTTGACTCACAGAAAGTCATTTTAGATATTTGTATGTTGCAGTTCTCTGGTACATTGTAGCAGCCTTCTGGACCGGTGAGATTGACTTTTTTGTTTTTTGAATTTTTTAAACTCAATTCCATTAATCCAATCTATTTAAAATGATCCACTGAAGTAGCTTTCCTGTGCCCTGCTTTTCAGTAAAGCTTTGTAGAAGGTGGCTTGGGTGGAACGAGCAATGTGGAGCCCTCTCGTGATTATGGAATATGTTTATTCTCATTGTGGAGCTACAGTATATCGTGATCATGTAGCTTGGTGCCATTCAGTCCACAATCCCCCGCTTGAGACAAGGAGGCTATTGTAGTCAAATGAAACAGGACTGAACTGGCTGAGATACTCAGACCATACGAGCAATCACACGCAAAACCAGATCCCTTGATCCTTCCAAAACCAGAACCAGGTCACACACACACACACACACACGCACACACACACACACACACACACACACACACACACACACACACACACACACACACACACACACACACACACACACACACACCACACACACACGCACACACACTGTACACACACAGACACACACACACTTAAAGGTGAATGAGGTACTAAAAGCGTTCCCGTCTTTCTCAATCCAATCATTTAGGGAAAAATATTTTTTGCATTCCAGTAACTCTGGAAGTGCAACAATGAATCAATTAAACAGCTCATCAATGAACAAATGAATTGTATTGTGATGGATTGTGCTTACCAGTCGCAATCCTTCATTTCTATATATGTTTTAACATGTTACGTTGCACAGCGGTTCATATAATTATTTTTGCACATTTAGCGGCTTTATATGTGTGGTTGTAAAAGGCTGGGCCTAAACTTCTGAGGGACATGAGGGACAGCAAACAACAAATGGGAAATTTGGCTCAATCGTTTCACAATTAAATTAGGTGTCTGATTTTTCACTCATGTCCCAAACCACCGTTCCAAATCAAAGTACGACTAAATCATGAATGTATGGAACACCCGAATGTTGCTCTTGTGGATTATCTTAAACGGCAGGGGGAGTTCAAAAGTACACCCCTGTTCCCATTCACACATACTCGTCTTCCTAGTATGTTCTTAGAAATACTGCACTTAGTGTTCTTCATATTCAGAAATGGACGTGAATTGTCATAGAAATGTTTAAATAATGCTAACTCGTGCTTGGTGAAAAAAATCATCACAAGATGAAACGTTCTCCTCCCTTTATGCCACATTATTAGAATGGACATTGCAAATTTTCATTCAATTTCATAACTTTTCAGAACACTTCCAGTAAGAACATTTCAGTCTGTACTTTTTCACTTTTACTCAAGCATAAAAATGATGTGGACAGAAACTATTTTTAATATTTTCTATTTTGAATACTTCGAAATTCACATTGCCTGCTTTGCTTTGTGTACTTACAAGTACAACAGTGAATTCCTCTGGTATTTTTACTCATTCACTGCCAGACGGTCTGCACTCAAATTGCAGGACCAAGAGAATATTTAGATTTAGGACTACATAAACATAAGAAACCTTAGACTTTCGTCTTTCATCAGAAAAAAAAGTTAATTCCTAAATTATATGGGTCTGGATTTATCTGAGCTTGAAATGGGGCCGTCTGTACAAAATATAATCCATATATATTTATATAGTACTTTAACAACAGCTGAATCTGTAACAAAGCGCAAACAGACAAAAGGCAAAATGTGCCCGCTCGTGGAAAGTAAAAACATTGGTAGAGGTCTGCCCGAAGCTTTATTGGCGCCCCCCACAAGAAAAACCGAACAAATTCGGGAATGGCGCTCCACGTCATGCTTTTCAATTCCCAAATAAATTTGGGAATGGCAGTGAATGAGTTAAGTATTTCAAGTGTCTGCCTATATGTCTTTCTGTCTTGCTCTCTGTCTCTTTGTATGTGTGTCTCGTAATTTTACCAGAGCCTTTTCACACACAATTATCTGTACTTCTGCTTAAGAACTGAGTTTGAGTACTTTCGCCACCCTGAGAAAACAGAAGTAGTATCTCATTGTAAGCTCAGTTTCACCAGGTATCCGTCTGTCTGGCTCCAGGCTACTTGCACTTTTGTGAATACAGAGAGAGTCCATTCAGTCTGTCACGCTCTCTGTATCACACACATAACCTCATACAAACTTTCTGGCCCCTAGCGTCCCATGGTTAGGCTCCGTGATCTGGGAAAGAAACATTCTCCTTCTGGGACTTCATTCTCCTCCCATTTTACTCTTGTTTTTTCCCTTATTTGTATTTTCCCTGTGGATGTGTCCATGCTGCACATAGGACTAAGAAGACGTGACAGTGATGACAGGCAGGACAAAAGTGTCTTGTTTTTCGCTTGTTTTTTTTTTAAATTTATCTTGTGAGAGACCTCCTAGATGTACCATGTCATCCCCAAGGGTGGTCCGGAGGTGGGGGGTGATGGATGTAATGGGGTTGACACGGATGGAGACTATGAATATTGTGGGCATGACTCACCGGACTTCATATGAGCTGCCTGTTTCTTCTGGTCTTTTTTAAAGTCCTTTCTCAAAAGATCCTTCTCAAATGTGTTCTCATTTCCCAGAGAGCTGACACTGAGCACCCGACACCCACGGCCACTTTTATGTCAGATAATTCGACCGTGGGGGGGGCTCATTGGGCAACGGCACGGCGGATAAAGATGCAACTAACATGGCAGCCAAGAAATCTTATTTTGAGAAGATGAAAGCGTGCTGTCCAGTCGTTAATTTATGACTGCTTCAAAAGTGGAAAGATACGAGCACTCTTGAAACGTGACGTTCTTCCAAGATCCGCCGCCACGATCCTCACGCGCTATACAGAGACGGAAGGCTGTAGAGATGTACAAAAGGGCAGGCAATCCCGATGGGGGCCCTCTGAGAAATGACAAAACAATGTTGCAAAGACAACGTGTCAGGAGTCCCGCACATAGGGCTCCCCTTGTTGGTGGCTAGTTTTTGAGTTTGCGTGTTCAACAGCATTAAACCCCAAAAAAGGAAATGTATTTTACTGGAGCCTATCCCAGCCTTCTTCGGGGTCTCGGCGGGGGACACCCTGAATTGGTTGCCAGCCATTCGCAGAGCAGTGTTCTGTATTTTCATTCTGTTTTTCATTCTTGGTTTTTTCATGCCAATTGAGGACAGAAAGAACAAATGATATACCGATAGTTGTCACCTGGGCGGTTGGAGTTCATTCCCAAACCATGGAAGAAAATGTTTCCATTGAATTCAAAACAAACGTGTTTTGGTGTTAAGTGTCCCATCAAATGTTACAGATTTACCTTTGAAGCAGGGTACACACATACAGCACTGATAAGTTAAGCGTCTTCT
The DNA here is from genome assembly GCF_051943395.1 of Hippocampus bargibanti. Taxonomy (NCBI): domain Eukaryota; kingdom Metazoa; phylum Chordata; class Actinopteri; order Syngnathiformes; family Syngnathidae; genus Hippocampus; species Hippocampus bargibanti. The sequence continues at coordinate 14,751,365 of NC_142734.1, forward strand.
CCCTTCACAGACAACAAAGGCCAAAAGGCAGGAGCCTCTCATGGGGGCGGGTTTAGCATATAGACATACATGGTGCAAACCAGATTAGTTTGTTTTAAAAGAGCCCACCTGTTTCTCTTTTGCTCACATAGGCACCAGACACATTTACATGAGCTCTCCGCTGATGTGTGCCGCCTTGAAATGGTGTCCCATATACATTTCCATAACATCCGGATGAACAGCTGTAGCCTTCGATGTCTTAAAAGAGATGACGCGAGTTACAAAAGCATTGTTTGGGGTCTCATATAACGAGCCGCTTGGGAAAGATGTCATATGTGGATTTAGATTCAAGCAAGCATATGATATTATTTGGCCCGCGGCAGGATAATTTTGGATCCCAAATCACAAACGCCCCGGTCCACAGGAGAATTGATTGACAAATGGTTTAGAAAGAGAGCCCTGTATCAAAAGTACATCGGGACTGGGTGTTTGGTATTGTGTGCTGTTACAGCACAGGAGGAAAAACCTGTTCCCACACTAGATTGTTATGGGGTTAAACGAATGCGGGACTGATGGAAACCTACTGATTTCTGAACAGTGGAGAGGAAGATAACCATCAATGATACGTCACAGACATGACATATGCCTGGATGATTGCCAAACGAACGTTCGTTTGGCAATTTGCATACTCAGCACCGGCAGCCAATCAGAAGCCTGTTTCGTGCTTCGGACTACACCCTGACTGAAAAGTGTACTTGAGAGTTTTGAAAGCCGCTCAGAAAGAGGAGTCCACGTGGCCTGTAGTGGTTTGCTTGTAGCTTTTGCTTTATTGAATAAAACAAATGTTTGATTTTGAGCTCAAGTGCAATGGCCAGCAACTTCTTCAAGAAAAAAAAAGTGTTGTTTTTTTTCTTGAAGAAGTTGCTGGCCACCCAGGCCAAGACGTTTTTAAAGTAGTATGCCCAACGTAAAAGTTGTGCGACCCGGGCCACCGGGCAGATGCTATTTCAAACACTGATTTCAGGGCTTCGAGGTCAACTACACGCCTCTAGACCCTCATTTTGCTAAGGGGCAACCAGCTTTGATAAAGGGGTCATTTCATGCTAAATCATCAAATGGATTTTCATTTTATTGAAACTCACTGTAAGTTTTGATAGTGATAGTATAACACAAAATTTCACATTTTAAATAATTTGGCAAAAGTTGGCTGCATTCCTTAGAACTCATATCTAAAGAGCTACTGCTTTCATCACTTTGCTGCTGTGAAATGTAAATTTCTCCACTGTGAGACTAATAAAGGCAAATCCAATCCAATCCAATCACTTTTCACAAAACAGGTGTTGTTGGAAAGGGAATTCAACAATTATTTCGAAGAGTGGTGCATATTTTAGTGGCTTGACATTTTTTCCCGGATAATTTGTCCTTCAGGTTGACGGTGTGTTTCACGTGTTTCAGGGATTGTTGTTTTTTTTTTACGGCAGAACAAATAAGATGTCAAATCATCTATACCCTCAGATAGTCATTGAATATTCATTAGCTATTCATTTAAAGTTGAATATTCGATAAATGACAGCCTGTGAGTCATTTTCCATCTGTGATTTTCCACAAGGGCGGCCCAGTTGTTGAGTGTCTAAAATGCTGGCTTCACAGTACATAGGTCGTGAGTTCGAGTCCCGCTCCGGCCTCCCTACATGTTCTCCCCGGGCCCGTGTGGGTTTTCTCCGGGTCCTCTGGTTTCCTCCCACATTCCAACAACATGCAAGGCAGGCTAATTGACCACTCGAAATTGTCCCCGGGTTTGAGTGTGGATGGTTGTTTATCTCTTTGTGCCCTGTGATTGGCTGGCAATCAATTCAGGGTGCGCCCCGCCTCGTGCCCGAGGACGGCTGGGATAGGCTCCAGCACCCGCCGTGACCCTCGTGAAGCTAAAGTGGTCTGGGAAATGGATAGAAGGATATTCTCTTACAGGTTTTTGCAATTTCAGGGCACGAGAGCCCCTATTAGTCTGTTTTGGATGTCTCCCTTCTCCAATCACAATCAGACGTATTATCACAATCAGACGTATTATCTGAACCCAGGTTGTTGGAGAAGGATCAGGGGAGATAGTGGCTCTCAATGACCGGACCTGGCCATCTCTCTTGTGCTACAGCCACAACATGAATAATAGCCCCGGGCGTGGGCTGGAGCAGTTTGGATCGGGTTATAAATTAAATATTGCTCTTAAAATATAGCCAACAAGAAGGAAAATAATAGCTTGGCTAATAATAGCTGAATGACTGCCGTCTTCCGATAGCAGCCCATGGTTTACTAACAACTTGGCTCAATGTGAAATTAAATAGAGCTCAAGTGCAATGGCTCACAGCCAACCAGCCAGGACAAATATATTAGGAATCTATTAGTGGTGTTAAATGTTGATTAGTGTGGAATGCTTGCTTGGGATTTTATGCCCGGTTGTTTTTGCGCAAGGGTAAATAGCTACGTGTCAGAGTTCAACATGAGCACTTATCCAACCTGTACACACCCCACCTCTCCATCCTTCATTATATGTTGGATACTTAAAGGACAACCGACGTCACTTTTTTGTTTCTTAACTGACATCAGAAAAACGTTTTTAGCATCTAAAATACCCAAAACACGCAGTATAATATTTTTATTCAAATGAAAAACACCAATAAAAATGACTTAAAGTGTCCAAAATCTGCAAAAAAATTGAGCTGTGAATTGGGCATTTTCAGAAAGTCCTGCCCCCAGTTTGTGACGTCACGCCAAGACGTCTTGCATTGCTTGAGAATCAAAACAATGGCTTCAGATTCGGAGAATATGCTTTCTTGTTACACCTCCAGTTATGAATATGATTCAAATAGTTCTGAAGAGGAAAGCATATATGTTTGCAATCGATTAAATAATTTATTCCATGCCATTTTGAGGCAACATTGGGGAGAAACGATCACCAGAAATGAGCCACAAAATGGCGACCTCCTGTGGCCACCTCTGTTTCCACAGGCTGATAAATTCCTTATATGGAGCTTGGACACCCTCTTCTGGTGGCTTTTGGGTGCAACACAAGGTTTTCAGACCAAACAATACAGCAAAATACATTGACGTGATGGAAGGACTGCTACAATGTGTCTTTTTTTTTCGGTCAGGGGGCGTTCCTTTAGTGACGTCACATACGGACTTGTCACCAACTCAAAAACAAGACTTCCTGAATATTCAGAGCGAGTCTTAAAACGTAAAATATAGCTATATGCGGTGGAATCTTTTTAAAATACGCTCAGTAGAAGTCATTTGAAGCCATTTTACAAATTATGGACACAACTTGTCCGGAAACCTCGGTTGTCCTTTAAACAGGCAACAGCAAGTGGAGTGGCGAGAGAATGCGCCAACGAGACGTGTTGTCATTGACAAACATAATCACCATTGCTTTTGGCACTTGAAACACTGTCCTGCTGTTCACACACATACAACAAATCAGGTGATGGAAAGTACAACACAATATGAATACTTTGTTAACATGTTTAAGTAAAATTTTCAGGCGCGTGTGCTTCTGACAATTTTTCCTTGAGTCAAGTTTATTTCTGTAGCTGTTTCTCAATAAGCAGTTTCAAAGAGATTCATCAGCCCATGCTTGACAAATATTTGAAACAGACCTGTATGTAGTTTCACTTAACTCACAAGTACAAAAATAAGTCTCAACTTTACTTCAACTGAGGTCGCGACGCTATTAACTGATCGCCTACTTTTGACAAAGTGAAGGGGTTCACTCAGTTCTACTTTTACCAGCCATTTTTAAAACCAATTTCTGTACCTGCGCCTTAAGTACATCATGTGCTCTGTTGTCAAACTCCTTGTGTACCTCATTTAGCAGCAAATTCTCATATTGTCTATAACCAAACATGAGTAATTTCGCCGCATTAACAAGGCCCTGGTCTCGTGATTCATCTGGAGAAGTCACAGGCTCCTCTCTCCCAAAAACCTCACAAAGAATCACATTGCTTCGTCATCAATTATGCCGACCCACCGCAACAGCAACGTACCACAAGACTATTTGGACTAAAAACGGAGGCACAGTACACCAAAATGTTCAACCCAGTTAATTTCCTCTATAGTTAAAAAAAAGAAACATCAACTGGCCTGATTTTCTGATGGACAGGCGCTAAATTGCATGTTCTCTACGACAGATTGTGTACTTTGCTGATGCCCGTCATCTGCCAAGATCTTTTATTAAGATCCCAAATAATAAAGTACATTGGACGCCCTTTTGGCAATGTTTAAAAGTGGTGGTTAGGTAGCTCAAATGAACACCACATGCACAAAATGAAGTTTAAAGTGATGGAACTGTGAGTCTCAGAGGAAGAGAAAATGTACTGTATTTTTAGATGGATGGTTGGATGAATCACAAGATGGGGCCATATTAGTGCGGTGAAATGAGTCATGTTCAGTTACAGACTACTATATGAGATGCCTGCTGGAGCTTATCCCAGCCGGCAGTAGAAGGGTTATACCCTGAACTGCTTGCCAGCCAATCGCAGGGCACACTTTGACAAACAATCATCCGCGCTTACCTTCGGGGGGGGCAATTTGGGGTGTTTCATTAACCTACCATCCGTGTTTTTTGGAATGTGGATGGAAACCGGTGTACCCAGTAGAAACTCAATCAGCCATGAGGAAAACATGTAAACTCCACACAGGAAGGCGGAATCGAACCCTCCACTTTTGCACTGGAACCGCTTAGCTATGTGTCCTAATTTTCATCTGCCTTCCGAATGTGCTATTTGAAGTTTTGAAAATCAGCCATCACAATTCCCCTCAGTTTTCCTGATTCACACACCTTCATAATCCTTTTTTATTCCATGCCATTTTGAGGCAACATTGGGGAGAAACGATCACCAGAAATGAGCCACAAAATGGCGACCTCCTGTGGCCACCTCTGTTTCCACAGGCTGATAAATTCCTTATATGGAGCTTGGACACCCTCTTCTGGTGGCTTTTGGGTGCAACACAAGGTTTTCAGACCAAACAATACAGCAAAATACATTGACGTGATGGAAGGACTGCTACAATGTGTCTTTTTTTTTTCGGTCAGGGGGCGTTCCTTTAGTGACGTCACATACGGACTTGTCACCAACTCAAAAACAAGACTTCCTGAATATTCAGAGCGAGTCTTAAAACGTAAAATATAGCTATATGCGGTGGAATCTTTTTAAAATACGCTCAGTAGAAGTCATTTGAAGCCATTTTACAAATTATGGACACAACTTCTCCGGAAACCTCGGTTGTCCTTTAAACAGGCAACAGCAAGTGGAGTGGCGAGAGAATGCGCCAACGAGACGTGTTGTCATTGACAAACATAATCACCATTGCTTTTGGCACTTGAAACACTGTCCTGCTGTTCACACACATACAACAAATCAGGTGGTGGAAAGTACAACACAATATGAATACTTTGTTAACATGTTTAAGTAAAATTTTCAGGCGCGTGTGCTTCTGACAATTTTTCCTTGAGTCAAGTTTATTTCTGTAGCTGTTTCTCAATAAGCAGTTTCAAAGAGATTCATCAGCCCATGCTTGACAAATATTTGAAACAGACCTGTATGTAGTTTCACTTAACTCACGCGACGCTATTAACTGATCGCCTACTTTTGACAAAGTGAAGGGGTTCACTCAGTTCTACTTTTACCAGCCATTTTTAAAACCAATTTCTGTACCTGCGCCTTAAGTACATCATGTGCTCTGTTGTCAAACTCCTTGTGTACCTCATTTAGCAGCAAATTCTCATATTGTCTATAACCAAACATGAGTAATTTCACCGCATTAACAAGGCCCTGGTCTCGTGATTCATCTGGAGAAGTCACAGGCTCCTCTCTCCCAAAAACCTCACAAAGAATCACATTGCTTCGTCATCAATTATGCCGACCCACCGCAACAGCAACGTACCACAAGACTATTTGGACTAAAAACGGAGGCACAGTACACCAAAATGTTCAACCCAGTTAATTTCCTCTATAGTTAAAAAAAAGAAACATCAACTGGCCTGATTTTCTGATGGACAGGCGCTAAATTGCATGTTCTCTACGACAGATTGTGTACTTTGCTGATGCCCGTCATCTGCCAAGATCTTTTATTAAGATCCCAAATAATAAAGTACATTGGACGCCCTTTTGGCAATGTTTAAAAGTGGTGGTTAGGTAGCTCAAATGAACACCACATGCACAAAATGAAGTTTAAAGTGATGGAACTGTGAGTCTCAGAGGAAGAGAAAATGTACTGTATTTTTAGATGGATGGTTGGATGAATCACAAGATGGGGCCATATTAGTGCGGTGAAATGAGTCATGTTCAGTTACAGACTACTATATGAGATGCCTGCTGGAGCTTATCCCAGCCGGCAGTAGAAGGGTTATACCCTGAACTGCTTGCCAGCCAATCGCAGGGCACACTTTGACAAACAATCATCCGCGCTTACCTTCGGGGGGGGCAATTTGGGGTGTTTCATTAACCTACCATCCGTGTTTTTTGGAATGTGGATGGAAACCGGTGTACCCAGTAGAAACTCAATCAGCCATGAGGAAAACATGTAAACTCCACACAGGAAGGCGGAATCGAACCCTCCACTTTTGCACTGGAACCGCTTAGCTATGTGTCCTAATTTTCATCTGCCTTCCGAATGTGCTATTTGAAGTTTTGAAAATCAGCCATCACAATTCCCCTCAGTTTTCCTGATTCACACACCTTCATAATCCTTTTGCGTATTACTCCTGCAGAATGAAAATGCTGAACAATATTGATGCCTAAGAAATGTTTTCCACGCTAGCTAGCTTCACACATTTGGAGGAGATGGGGGAGGGGTCTCCCAATGAGCCAAAGCGCTCATGTGTACTTTGTATAACCTGTTGTTCTGGTCACAGTATTGATTTGTATGTTCTGGAGAGTAGTAAGAGTAAATATTGTGTACGATCAAGGGTGGGGACTGGAGTTAGAAAGTGAGTTGCTGGGATGGGTGAGTGTTATCTGACACTTGTGAAACTTAAGTCTTGTGTTTTTACTCTACGCTGCTCCCTGCCGATGTGCTCTCATTTAGGATAATTGAATCATCCTATTTTTACTCCTGTGAGACCCCTATACATGTTGTTCGAAGGAATAAATAGCAAGTTAAATGCTAGCCTCCTTTTCTTCTTGTACATTGTTCTCAAAAGGAGATGAAATTCCTTCACGTTTAGCTCATAGTTGCATATTTAAAGGTCTGGACACTGTCACATAGTTGAGATGAGTGAGCAGAGCCAACAGGAGGGATGTAACGCTATCCAGACATCATGATGCGGTACCACAATATGACTCACGCTGTATCAGAATCAGAATCAGAAAACCTTTATTCGTCCCACAATGAGAAAATAATAATAATAATGGGTATGATAATTATCACGATAATTATCGAAATGTTGGCGATATAAAAGAATATCACGCTACTGTATAAAACCTCATATTATAAAACAAAATAATGCAAAAATTAAAAAAAATGTTTTTGTACACAATAGCAGAACAGAATTGGCCAATCAGTTCATTATCAATTGTTCTTATTGGCTCATTGGCATCATTATCATGGTCGATGTAGTTCACAATGCAGGACTGATACCAAAATGTGTGTGATGTCAATCTCGACTATATCTCATTGCAACTTTTTGACGATTGGGGAATGTGTCATGGCACACTCACTTGACAGCAGCACGGGTTCAGTTCCTGCTCAGTGACAGTGTGAGTGTGGGTTTGGAAGCTTGTTTGTATCTCCGTGTTCCCTGTGACTGGTTCGTACAAAGCTACCTGATATAGGCTCCAGCACCCACGACACTGTACAGGATAAGCTACGTTGAAAATGACAAGACATTACTTCTCGACCTTCCACACCAGCTTTGCTTCCTCCCATGCCAGAGAGGTGACGTTCCGCATTTTAAGAGTCAGGTTCTGTTGCCAGTAAACACACCGCCAAGATGGTTTTTAGCACATGAGAGTGACAAGTTATCTGTTATCAAATATAGAGAGGAAAAGTAAAAAGTCATCAGAGAAACAAATATCTGATGATGTACAGACACCCAAAATACCAACTTAACTTCAGTAAAAAAAGTATTTGTAGGTAAATGAAGTCTGAGTGCGGTGCTGCGTGGGTGGGCCGGGAGTCAATGAGTGGGATGACTGGTTTGTTGGGGACACAGCAAGGAAGAGAACGAAACCCTTAACAGCCCAACACCTCCCTCCTCTCGTGCTGTCTGTCCAGCCCAAGTTTCACACCACTAAGACATACTTGTACATTCCCCATTAGATTTGTCACTCAATGATGTATGTTACTACTGTACTTTATGTGTCCCGTGACATTTCAAAAACGTTTTCCCTGCAAAGTCACTATATTTTGCCGACATCATAAAACCTAAATAAGGGTAGATCTTACAGTTCATCTAGCATATGAAAAGTGTGCTTTAACATTTTAGATTAGGGGTGGATTTTGTATTTGTCTGAGCTGATTCATATCATACCAGGAAAATGGTACTCAAACCATCTCCTGTTCAACTACTATCTAAGATGGTACCTCAAACACACGCTACATACTGTATACACTAACTCGACTGTATATCACTTCTCAGTCACAAATGACAAGCATATGGCTACTTTCCTAGCGTGAGAAGCTAACAAACTGTCTACATAGTCACACAGTGCTCATTCTTGCCAAACATCCCAAAGAAATAAGTTACACAAGATCCGAATAAAGGTCCTTTGTTTGCCAAAATCCGGTCAGTGACTTCATGCTAGCTTCCTGTCTCTCTTCTTCTTCTCTTAGCACCATCGTCCTTTATGTGCCGCAAAAAAAGTTGAAGGAAAAGATAAAACACACATGCAAAGTGATTTCATTTTTGCTGGCTTAATTGAGGTCATGTGTGATTGATGTAACACGATAATGGTGACTATTCTAAATCCGGAAACAGTTTGAGCAAAAATTTGACAAGTGCTCATTCTATTAGTATTTCTGGGAAGTGAATGCATTAAAAAAGCACCGCAGATCGTAATAGAAAAATATTTCACTTCACAAAGTCCTGCCCGCATGACCTGGTTCAAAATCGTTCAAATAGCTGTATTTTCCCTCCCATGAAATAAAGTTGAAAAATGATTGCAATGTAATCTGCTTTCATACCAATGAATGTTTTTTAAGTGAAAATACAAGCTATTTTCCTAGTTAGCATCAAGGCGAATGTGTGGACGTTTAAATGTACTGCCTTGATATTCAAGCCACGGGCAATTAAATACAAAACATGAATATAACATTCGTTGTACTAAGTTCATCCTGTCTACTTGATATCTAATTTAAAGCAGATTCTTTACTTACAGACAGTGTATTATAGGTGTTCAAATACCTGACATGTTTCGGCGTATACTTCCGCCTTCGTCAGATGAATGAATGAATGAATGAATATAACATTGCTCTGCAAAACCTTTGACATCATTTTGTGGTGATAAAATATCCAACAGTACTATTGTCCAGGGGCCACTGAAGAAAAGACAGGAAGCAGAGCTGGAGGTAGCAGAGTTGAAGATGTTGAAGTCATATTAGAGGCGTTGGAGAGAAAGACAGAGAGGATGCTGAGAAAAGGATGCTGAGCCTTGAACTGCCAGGCAGGAGACCGAAAGGAAGACCGAAGAGGAGGTTTATGGATGTGGTCAAAGAGGACATGAAGGTAGCTGGTGTGAGGGAAGAGGATGCACAAAACCGGGATAGATGGAGGACATTGATTCGCTGTGGCGACCCCTGAGGGGAAAAGCCGAAAGGAAAAGAAGAAGACTATTGTCCAGGGGTCTATTGGGGCTCATTTAAAGGACAACTGACATCACTTTTTGTTTCCTAACTGACATCAGAAAAAACGTTTTACAGCATCTAAAAATACCCAAAACACGCAGGCTGATATTTTTAGTCAAATGCAAAACACCAATAAAAATGACTTAAAGTGTCCGGAATCTGCAAAAAATTGAACTGCGAATTGGGCATTTTCAGAAAGTCCCGCCCCAGTTCATGACGCCACGCCAAGATGTCTTGCATTTCTCGAGAATCAAAACAATGGCTTCAGATTCGGAGAATATGCTTTCTTGTTACGCATTCAGTTATGAATATGATTCAAATAGTTCTGAAGAGGAAAGTATAATTTGCAATCGATTAAAGAAGGTCTTCCGGGTCATTTTGAGTGATCAAGACTGATGCGTCACAGAAAATGCAGAAGATGGCGCCAGAGCTCCGTTGGAAATTGGTTGATTCTTCACCTTGGAATTTTTGTCAGCGAATATCTAATACAGTGGGGCCTCGGTTTACGAACGCCTTGCCTTACTAACTTTTCGGTTTCCGAACGTTTAATTTATGAAAATTAAACCTTGGATTTCGCACTTCTTTTCGCGATACACACCCCCATCACGGCTGGCGGAGTAATCTTCCGCGGAAGAACACCAAAGCACATGACCGAACAACGCCCAGCCGGCCTGCCATTCCACACCCCCTTTCTCTGAATGCACACGTCGATCCGGAGCGAGAGAGCGAGAGAGAGACATAGAGAGAGAGAGAGAGAGAGAGAGAGAGAGAGAGAGAGAGAGAGAGAGAGAGAGAGAGAGAGAGAGAGAGAGAGAGAGAGAGAGAGAGAGAGAGAGAGAGAGAGAGAGAGAGAGAGAGAGAGAGAGAGAGAGAGAGAGAGAGAGAGAGAGAGAGAGAGAGAGAGAGAGAGAGAGAGAGAGAGAGAGAGAGAGAGAGAGACAGAGACAGAGATAGAGAGACTGAGAGAGAGAGACACACATAGACGTCGATCGCCTCCAAGGAGTTTTTTTACAGATACATTTGCTTTTTTGGGACCGAAAAAGACACCCCAGGCTCGTGTTCAGCCGAAGAAGACACAAAACAAAATTACACTCGAGGAGAAGAAGGAGATCATTGAGAATCACGAACGAGGTGTGCGTTTCTCTGATTTAGCCTCTTCGCGGATATGCTAAATCCATTTCAATTTGTATCATTGTGTTCATCGAAAAGGCTTGGCATGATGTTACCCTTCGATCTTTGAAAGTAGCATGGAAGAATTTGTGGCCCGCATGCATCCTTGAGAGGGACTTTGAAGGATTTGATCCTCATGACTCTGTTGTTTTGGATGACATTGTTTCCATTGGACAGAACATGGGACGCGAAGTGGATGCAGATGACATCGAGGAGCTTGTTGCTGACCATAATGAGGTCCTGAACACACAGGATTTGATTTGCTAAGTGGAATGATGTGCAGGCTTTTATTGAACAGTTCCATCCAGAAAAGACTGTGGCTATGAGAATCATCAACATGATGAATGATAATGTGATGCCTCAGTTTCGTAACAACTTACAAGTCAGAAAGTAAAAGGTGTCAATTAAGAGCCATCAACGACCATCACAAATGTAAATAAAGTGACTTTATTATACAGTACAGTGTATTTCTTTCATTACAATACAATACCACATTTATTATACATAGAATAAGGTATTTTGTGTGTAGTTTTAAGGCTTATTTAGTGGAAAATTATATTTTATGGAGACCTGGGAACGGATTATTCTCATTTTAATGGTTTCCTATCGGAAAAAAAATTGGGATACACACTTTTCGCCTTACACACTCTGTCTGGGAACCAATTAAGTTCGTAAGCCAAGGTCTCACTGTAGTTGTCTTGGTGATTCACCATTGCGTTATTTATGTGTTTTCCTTCTAATTTCGCCATCAACACGGATCAACACCAAGTTTTCAGACAAAACAAAGTACCGCAAAATGCATTGAGGTGATGTAAGGTATGTCCTTTCTCGCTCAGGGGCGTTCCTTCAGTGACGTAGGGTGACGACTCGTCACCAACTCAAAAACAAGACTTCCGGAATATTCAGCGCGAGTCATAAAACGTAAAATATAGCTATATGCGGTGGAATCTTTGTAAAATACGCTCAGTAGAAGTCATTTGAAGTGATTTTACAAATTATGGACACAACTTGTCCGGAGGCGTCGGTTGTCCTTTAAATCCCTAAATTATATTTGCGTATCTCACTAAACAAAAAAAGCCTAAACAGTACTAAAATTAAGTAATTGTTGCTCAGATATTTGGACATTGAAACAGAATGGAAGTGTTTGTTTGTATGTTTGTTTTTTGATACCTCTGAAATTTTTGGGTGCTGGAATGTTGTGAAATATTGATCTTCTCTTCTGACTGTAATACAAGTCCACAGATTCCAGAAACGTAAAACAAAATGTTTGTTTTGATACCACTACCATTTTTGTGCAATAATGGTAGGTACTATCGATCTTTTTGTGGACTCTGCACTGTTGCTACCCCGTGTACATGAAAGTAGTATTTTAGCAGGAACCCTGGACACTTTTATTTGATAAAATATAACTTTGTTGATGATCAAGTGGTCCTTTCGTGATCCTGCACGCTTATCTAATACAGTATCTGTGTAAGTCTTGGATTTTTATCTAACATGGAGGCTCTGGAGCGTATTCCCTACATTCATTGTGCGAGCATTAATTGTTGATGTGCAGGTGGGGGCCTTACACTTTTTACCCCATGCAGAATTGGCCTCAACGTTTCAGTTTCTGGCTCACTCAGTCGCATAAGGCTAATTTTAGTTTGGCCTGAGCTGTGGCGAAAATAGAGCAGCCTTTCCAGATGAGGCACGCCTACCCTCAGCCACTTTTATGCTTTTCTTGTGTTGACAATTACACATTACAGGAAGCCTGCAATTAATCAGCTACAACGTGGCATGTTTCCATACTTATATTTACCAAACGGGTACCACGTTATCTGTTCAAGCTGTGATACTCGTCGTTTGTAATCATAATCCATTTTATCAGTGCCTGAGAAACAGTCCCTGGAATGACAATGTTTATTATTATTCAAATGAATGTACGGTATTTTGAGGACCTCAACATGTCTAAAAATGCACAATTTTTGCAAGTGTCTTTATTTGTGTGATGGTAATACAGTAAAGTCTCGTTATATCGATATCGGTTATATCGATAGTACCGCTTATTACGATACTATTTTCATTTCCCTTGTTTATATCGATATATCCGTCGCGCCATTGGTCAACTTGGTCACGTGTCTTGTTACGTGAGCCGCCATCGGTCGCGCCATTAGTCGACTTGGTCACATGAGCCGCCATCGGTCGCGCTATTGGTCGACTTGGCCGTGTGACTTTGTCACGTGACACGCCATCGGTCGCGCCATTGGTCAACTTGGTCACGTGTCTTGGTTACGTGTCACGCCATCAGTCGCGCCATTGGTCGACTTGGTCAGGTGACTTGGTTACGTGCCCAGCACCTGTGTAGCAGAGCCATTTTCATTTTCAGACGCTAGCTCGTGTGTAGCAGACGAGATTGAAGTGTTTGTGTTAAAAGGTAAAAATGGGAAGCAGAAGAAGATGATGACTTTTTAAAATTGTATACATAACACAGTAAGATGTAAGCGTTGCAGTTTCCCTGTTGTGTTATGTACATGCCCACTGTACTGTATATGAATGCAATCGTTTTTTGCAACAATGTTTCTTGTTTTGTCTGCTGAAGCGCGATGATTTTGAAAATTATTAACATTCCATACTGTGTATTAAAGGACAGCCGATGTCACTTTTTATTCAAATGCAAATAAAAATGACTTCACGCCAAGACGTCTTGCATTGCTTGTGAATCCAAACAATGGCTTCAGATTCGGATAATATGCTTTCTTGTTACACATCCAGTTATGAATATGTTTCAAATACACTGTAGTTCTGAAGATTAAAGCATACATGTTTACAATCATTAAAGAATTATATGTGCCATTTTGAGGCAACATTGGGGGAACATCTCTCACCCAAAAAAAAAGGGAGCTAATGGCCAGCTCCGTTTCTTATATGGCGCTTGGCTGCCCTCTTTTGGCGGCTTTTGTTTAATGCAGTTCGGCGCAGGATCGGATATATCGATAGTCCCGATATATATATATATATATATATATATATATATATATATATATATATATATCGATATCCCGATATATATATATATATATATATATATATATATATATATATATTATATCGATATTTTTTCGGACTCCCTTGAATATCGATATAACGAGACTTTACTGTATATGGACGGATCCCCAGTATGAACCCACAACTCATGTGGCTTAGCCCCATGGAATGTTAGTGGAGAAAATGAGCCCCCGTCACCAGCTTCACTGATCTATATGACATTCTGTAGATGTGTTGATTATAACAGCACACACTAAACACTTTCAAGAACACATTTTGGTGGGAAGTAGCCATTTTGGGTGAATTCCAGGGCTTATATTTTGCCAAATTTCTACTTGGAAATCCTACCCACTAGCCCCAACACTGATTGCCAATGCTAAGATATTTTGCCTCTGTGTCATTTATGTCATATGCCTTATTATTGTTTAGTTTGAGAAGTAGATGTTGTAAATGGCCAGTTAGTGTACATCAAATACATCACTGAGACTTCACATCTTAGAATCCACTGCATTGCTACTTTGGTTTCATGTATAGCCACCCCCGTCCAAGTTTGGTTGGAGAGTTCAATCTGATTTCATGAGTCATTTTATGTCATGAGTCAGCAGTGCTCTATTTGCACAATAGAGCCAGATAACTGTATTTTCTACATCTGACTTTGTCAAAATAGACTCAATAATTTTTTTCAAGCTCAGTGGTTGATGATGCAATGTCCCAAAACAAAGACATAAATTAGAGTAGTATAATAAACCCCACGTAGTTCATTGAGGAAAAAATACCCACCGTGCATTAGTAATACTGACTAGCTTGAAACATAGCTCTACATTCTGTGATATTGAGTTTGTTTGAGGCAAGATGAGAGTCATGTGTTTTCATGCAACGTCTTCTACTGTTTAGTTGCCTCTTAATGACTCCAAACAGGAAAAAGGCTTTATTTGACGAGCCCCTCGTGGTTGTTATCATGTTTATCTTGGTCTATGCCACTCTGTCATCACAGGAGTTAATAATCAATTGTGTTGCTGCACGATTACTGGGAGCCACTCACACTTTCCTCAAGAGTCTTTGCCAAACAGACTTCATAATAATCGTAATACTTGTGCTGCCTATTTAAACATGCAGGAATCCTAATTAGGTCCTCGATCTTAGGAGACTCGTGCAACACATCAAAAACCGATAATTCATTGACGCTTTGAAAGAAATATTACTTTCACGCCATGTTTATTATGGTGGTTATCCTTTTGCACTGACAGTTGCAAACACATATCAACATATCATCATCAAACAGAAAATGATGGTCTGAATTTTGTTCCTTACTTATTGCTGAGCGGTATCGAAAAGTATCTAAAAACATAAAGATATGAATACATTCCAAGAGTTACCATTGTTATCTTTGACCAGTGACGTGCAGTCAGGGGAGGCAGGTGAGGCTGTGCCTCACCTGTCATCATGGAAATATCAAATAACAAAATTAATTAAACAGTTATATTTATTTAGTGAATTGTACTTTAACGTTACTTTCCATTTAACACCATTTTTTGATTTTTTTTTCAAAATCGCTGAATTTTCACATTTACCGTTCAAATACTAAGTGGAGACGAGCGGTGAGGCAAGCCTCACCATGGATTGCGCAACGACTATGCTAACTGTGCTGGCTTGCTCTGCAGTGAGACCGCATTGCTGTCCCTCTGCATATCGCGATTAAAGTGTTCAAACACTTTCAGTATATGAACTACATTTCTACACTTTAGCTGGTGTATATAATGTACAGTGACCGTACATTATAAACACTGTACAACAGTGTTTATTTTATTTTATTTTATTTTATTTTTTTATTTTTATCAAAATTGTGTGCATAGGTGAGGCAACAGTTCTCCTGCCGCATGACAGGGGGCGCTGGTGATTACAGAGATTCTTGCGCATCCTCGGCTGCAGAATAATAGAATTAGTGAGAGCAAGCTACAGTAAACAGTTAGCAAGTTAAGTGCAACCATCCAGTCATTTTTTCGTGTTGCTTGGCCTTATTTTCAGAATGGAGGATTACATATCTAAATTGAAAGAAATAGAGATACTTAAAACTGAAGAAAGATAAGGAAGGCTTCTACAAAGAAGGTATAGATGCCTTTTTTCAGAAGAAGCAGCGCATGGACTTCATTTACAAGTAAAGGTAACACGATAATAACATTCTTTTTTTTATTCTTTTTTTCTATGCTACAGTTTATCTAAAGAATGCTGGCATGACATTTTAAACAAAACACGTTAACTGTTGCCAATCAAATTGTGAATAAGCTACTCTGTAGAGTTCATGTTTGTAAATCTGACTGTGATGATGTCAGTGCCTCACCAGCCATGAACCTCACCGCACGTCACTGTCTTTGACCATGCAGAACTGTACTACAAGTACTTCTTATACTATGCAAGTGTACCTAATAAAGTGACTTGTAAGTGGATGTGAATATGTGTGTGTGTGTGTGTGTGTGTGTGTGTGTGTGTGTGTGTGTGTGTGTGTGTGTGCGTGTGTGTGTGTGTGTGTGTGTGTGTGTGCGTGTGTGTGTGTGTGTGTGTGTGTGTGTGTGTGTGTGTGTGTGTGTGTGTGTGTGTGCGTGTGTGTGTGTGCATGCGTGTGTATGTGTGTGTAAGAATCGAAGTAATCCAATCAAATAAACAGAAAGTGTTACAGTCGTCACGGTTGTTTGGTTAAACCACTTTTATGGTGCAAATAAAAGAGGTTGTCCTCTGGCATCCAATATAGTCTCTGACCATGCAGACTTTTATTGGGGCTGGGTTGGATTTGATTATAAGGACATACACACAACGCTAGTTAAGATAAGCGTTACATAAAAAGTTGAAGCATCTCAGTTAGTGTATGCTTCACTACAATAGCTTTAAATGATCAACGCTCAAACAGTCTGTCTCAATGACATGCTTTGTTTGATCCCTGCCTACAGTAGACGCAAAGGATTGCTCATGTTTGCCAAGCACAACTCAACTGTTTTTCCTTCATTTGTTCTTCAAAACGGCTTTGCACCACCTTAGCTGTTGCCGCACCTTATAAGCCAATGTTTGAGAAGCAGTTGAGTCAATGATCTGAGAGCAGAGGAACGCTGTGGAGCCTCCAAATGTGAACAGAGGTAACAATACTTTAACTCATTCACTGCCATACACGAACCTATTCGTGAATTGAAAATATGACGTAGAGCGCCATTCCCGAATTTGTTTGGGTTTTGTTTTTCGTGCTTGGGTGCCGATAAAGCACTGGCCATGGCCTCTGGCAATGTTTTTTTCTTTTCTACAAAGGGAAGCATGTCCTTTTTTTCCATGTTAGTGCTTTGTTCCAGTTTCAGCTGTTGTTAAAGCGCTATATAAACCAATATGTATTTATTGCATTGTATTTTGGACAACCACCTTCATTTCAAGCTCAGATAACTGCAGCTCCATATATTTTCGGAATTAACTATTTCTTCCTGATGAAAGAAGAGAGTCTAAGGTTTTAATGCTGTATTGAATGTTTACGTAGTCCTAAAACTCAATATTCTGTGGGTCATGCAATTCAAGTGACAATGACAAAAACACTGGCACTGGAGTGGACACATTTTTGTATGTCTGGCAGTGAATGAGTTAAGTGAACCCTCATTGGAATATATTATTATTATTTCTTTTTATGTTTCTCCTACCCGGTTTGAAACACTTTTCGTAGTATCTAAACACAACTAAATCTAATCAAAGACACATTTTAAAACATTCCGTGCAGCATCTTCTCGCTTGCTCGTGCACCTCTACAAATAGGAAACGAAGCGTATTTGCTTCAAGCTATTTATCTGTCACACTGAGCTGTAAAATTGGCTCAATTAAAATTAGGTAAAATAATTAAACAATGTATATTTGAACACCCGTAACAAAAGTTACCTCGCTTAGTTAAGCGATATATTTTTGTATATTTTAGTTTACAGTGCAAAAAGTAATGAACAGGCTGTTGTGCATTAGCATCGAAGTTGTCGTAGACATGAACTTTCAAACAACTGCTACTTGAACACACAAGGAGCAGTAACATGATGACAAATGATACATCATTATAGCAACAGCTATTGGAGTAAAGGAGAGAACCTTCTCTGCCTCTTCTTCTTGTCTATTTTTTGTCAACTCAGTGCTGTCCAGCACTGAATTGTAAATTTTATTAATAAAAAAAAGTGAAAATATGTGCAATACGGCAGGAACTCTTTGGTGCCCCACACATGCTTCTTTGATTGCCATCATTGAAAATCAGGTCAAGGTCACGCTGGGCTGTGAAGTACACCCTCTTCACCTCTGCTTCGGGGTCCTTCCTCAGGCAGTAAATCTTGAGTCCTCTGAAACAGGAAAAACAGACAATGTATAACATGCAGTCCATGTGTTGGTCTTCAGGTGGCAAAATGTAAAGGTCTTGTCTGTATTGGTGCAGGCTAATTAATTTCTTTGATTTGCTTTTTTAAAAGTCTAAACCGTTTCTTTTTTTAACTGTGTGTAAGACAAGTTTCCCTTTGAGACACTAAAGTACTCTGAACTTATCTGAACTGAACTGACTCATCCCAGTGAGGTAGGCAAAGACGAAGATTGATTTTGATTGATCATGTTTGTAGTTAGCATACATGCTCACTATTAGCTGCTGTTTTACTAATATGCTGCAGCCCACTTGGCCTATTTTATAATTAACAAGCAAAATTTAATTGCATTACTTTGTTGTTTAATCCGTTCATCAAACCTTTATGTTGTGGCATGCTGGTGACCAAGAAGTGAAGCGAGCGGCCTCCTCGTGTGGTTTGTGGTTGTCATGGTTTGCAAGGTGGTGATGGCAGATGTGGATCCCAAAAAGCAGACAGGAGGGAGCAGGTTGAATTTTGAGAAGTTGTATTAAAATAAAGTCAACAGGAACAAAATCTAAAACGTTAAATTAATTTGAACAGAACAATACAAAGTATCATAATAAAAACCAAGAGTAAAAGTCTGCCAAGATGAAACAAACAAATGCACAGCATACAATGCATACACAGTGCATACAAAGCATACAATGTATTCAACATACATCATGCATATAACAATGACCCGATCGCGAATGGTCGTGCCGGGAGACCTTTTGAGTGTCACTGATTGTAACGACCAGCACCTGCGAGGCAGCAGGCAGGGCTAACCGGTGGTCGCCAATCCGAACGTGGCAGTCCGCCAAGGCTCGGGACGACCAGCACCTGTGCAGGTGCAGGCGGGGCCGACAGCGCCACCCGTTGGTCGCCAACCAGATCATCACAGTGGTGAGCTGAACAAAGCCATCACGTTTGAGGCCAGAGAGAAAGCTGTCTTTTAACTTGTTATTTTTGGTTTACCACAAAACCTGGCTAAATCGTACTACATGCAGAATAATTATATAAATATTAAAAACGAAGATTTATTAAATTTACTTCAGTAAAAATAAAAAGTTTAGTGCTTAAGTAGAAGAGTCCAAGTTAAGTTACTCTCAATGAAACATACATACAGTGATACCTTGGTTTACGAACTTAATTGGTTCCCAGACAGAGTGTGTAAGGCGAAAAGTGTGTATCCCAAAAATTAATTTCCCATAGGAAACCATTAAAATGAGAATAACCTGTTCCCTGGTCCCCATAAAACATAATTTTCTACTTTCTAATTTTCTACGCCTTAAAACTACTCAAAATAATCCTTATTTTATGTATTCGTCATTTACATGATGAATTTTGCATTTTTACATGATCCTACTTACGCGAACCTGTGAAGGAATTTAGTGATATGCTAAAATAGCTAATGATCACAATGGGAACAATTACACATACAGGTACATACATACCTGTATGCGTTTCTTAAGTTTCGACAAAAACAATTTGAACAGCATAAGATGGCGGGTTTTAGGCTCGCAGAGGACACATCATATTCAACCAATTATAGCCAAAAATGTGGAGTATTTTACTTCTCCGCATCTATTAGGTCATCACATTTAATGATGCTTGG